>NC_142814.1:49843270-49939544 GCF_049724085.1 Artemia sp. Qi Xiang Cuo
GAGAGGAAAATATGGAGAAATCAGACATAAACATAGGGAAATTAAGGGAAAACTGATATAAAAATAGGGAAAATTGAAATCAAAAGTGGAAGCACTGCACCCCCTCTAAGAAATTCTACTATCCAATTTTTAGAGGGCAGTAGGATGTTTTACTACCATTTAAAACAACCCAATATCCCCTAAAAACATCCTACTACCCTTTAGAAACAACCTACTACCCTCTTCTGATACATGTCAAAATCTTCTTGATAGGCCTACATGAATTCATACCTATCTAACAATAGCTTGTGGCTGGTGAAAATTTTTTGAGCTAAGGCCCCACGGTACAACACATAATAAAAATATAAAGAATCTAATAGGATAACAAGATACAGAAAGAATCAAATCAAAAAAGTAAAAATAGAAAGAAATAAAAAAAATAGTAAATGATTAAAAAAAAGAGAATCAAAATCATCTAAATATACGATAAAGGCAAACTACCCCCTAGAAACACCCCGCTACCCTATTTTTGGAGGGTAGCTGAATATTTTACTGTTTTTTAAAACAACCTGCAATTCTCTAAAAACATCCTGCTGCCCTCCATAAACATCCTAATACCCTCTAGGAACATCCAACTACCCTATTTTTAGAGGGTAGTAAGATGTTCTTAAGGGGAAGTAATATGTATTTGGAGGATAATATGATATTTTACAAGGCTATAAAACATCTAAGTACTCTATTACCCCCCCCCCCCCAAACAAAAAACTCTAAAAATCCTTTTCCTTGTCACCTTAAAACTTCCTACTACCCTATAAAGATCCTACTATCCTATTTTAGGAGGATAGTAGGATGGAAATGAATAGTTCTTTCTCTGTTCTTAGATGGAAATGAATAAAGGTGAATTTTAAGTAACGAGAAAATGATGACCCGTAAAGCTTATTGCAACAAGGTCACAGGGGAAGAAAACAAAAATCCACCTATCCTGTCACTACGATTACGAAGGAGGGGGGAGACGCCTATGAGCCCAATGAAGAATCTGAAGGTTTGAAAACGCGATAGTTATTAAAGTAAAATGCTTTAAAGTACTGAGCAGTAGGGAGAAAAGCTAGGCTTTGTCAGACTTACCAGACTAACCTCATCAGACTTACCATAAAGGTCAGGCTTCTTTTTTATTTCGCTATCATAGAAAGAGCCTCCTCGTGTTGGAACAACTGAGTTGGTTATTCGTCTAAGAACTTGGTCCGTGTCAACATCGAATAAAACCTGATAATAGGCGTAAGACCAGGGGCTTACTTTCTCTTCACTAGCTGCTCCTGCTCCTAATTGTCCTATCTATAAGAAAAATACCAAGCTAAAAAACAAAACAATAATAATAATCATAATACAGTAAGAACCATAAGAAGAAAAAGAAGAGGCGAATCTCCTTGTGCTAAAAAGGAGAAAAAAAAACCCACATTGCCAATCCTACAAAATAACTATAATATATTGGGTACCTTCATGATATACCCACTACCTAATATTCTTCTAATATGCTTCTCTGACGCTCAATCCTAATGAAATATACCAAAATAAGATGAAAATATAATAATTAAAAACAAATGTGGGCTATATATTTGCACATTAGGGGGGGGGGGGGGTGGTAAAGTATAGCGGGTCTGCATGCCTAATGTGTTAGGTACAATTATTCTGCATATTATGTAGTAATAATTGTTTTTTAACTTCAAACTGTCCAAATACTTTACCCCAACCCCCTAATGTGCAAATATATAGCCCAAATTATATATTTCCATCTTTTCTGTCACTTCTCTTTGTCTTGTCTTACGCTAAGCTGACAGAAACTAACGAAATAAAACGGTTCTATAATGTGTCAATGAATGAACAACTTGAGCGGTAGTGGGCTTATCATACAAGTACCATATATTGATAATATATTGCTTTTACGACGAGAAATGTTACGATCAGCAGTTATAAGCACACTCGATGCTGGCCATCTTACACTTTTGACAAATTGGAGACCCACGCCTCCCCATTTGGGATAAATGCTTCATGGTAAGGTTACGCTAAGGCAGTTATTTCTTTTCATTGCATCCAACCTTACTATACCAATTTTGTTCTACCCTTCTAATGCTCCAACTTCTCACTGCTTCCAGCGGCTCTGAGAAACTATGTTAAAAGGTTCTGCTTCATAATATCTCAATAGTGCCGCTATTGATATACAACTAAATAAAAAAAACAAGTTTTTTGAACTGAAAGTAAGGAGCGACATTAAAACTTAAAACGAACAGAAATTATTCCGTATATGAAAGGGGCTGTCCCCTCCTAAACGCCTCGCTCTTTACGCTATATATACGGAATATTCATATACGGAATAATTTCTGTTCGTTTTAAGTTTTAATGTCGCTCCTTACTTACAGTTTAAAAAACCTGTTTTTTTTATATAATATCTGATCGTTTTTTAGTTAATGCAGCTTTTATTTTGGCTCACCGTCAATAAGTCACCGTTGAATAAGTAAACAAAATTTGCATGAAAATTTTACTTTTCTTTGGCAAAATGGCTGTCTCTTAATTTGGTTCTGACGTGATTTACAAATTAACTTACGTAACGAACTTCTATATTTTTCTTCTGGCAAAAAATACAAAGTTGCAGACTTTTGCAGATATGAGATTGAAACCTTTGTATTAGAATTTTCTGATACGCTGAATGCACCGGTGTGATTCTCCTTAGAATTCTCTCACTTGTAGGCGATGCTTCCCCTTTTCTGAAGAAATTAGGTACATTTTCTCAGGCTCGTAGCCTTTGATGAGTAATACTAAACTTAATAAATTTATATATTTGGAATCAGCATTAAAATCCCATTCTTTTGATACATTTATTGACATCGAAATTCCATTTTTAAAATTTTCGATTACTCTTGAGCCGTATCGCTTGTTTTTTTTTTTACTGTGTTTTTTTTATTACGTATATGTTATAACGCATATGAGGGGGTTCTCCCCTTAGTCAATACCACGCTCTTTATGTTCAAAGTTAAAATTTTGTTTAAATCACAAACCCCTGAATCACAAAGGTCGTTTAATTAGAATAGATAGCTCTTTTGAAATCACTTAAAAAAACTATAGCGTAAAGAGCGAGGTATTGACTTGGGGGCGAACCCCCTCATATACGTAATAATTTCTGTTCGTTCTAATGTTGCTTCTTACTTTCAGCTGAAAAAACTTGTTTTTTTAAAATTTAATTTCTGATGGTTTTTTTAATAATGCTTGGGAATCCGGCACCCCCTTCATAAAAATGTCCCTTACCCCAAAGAAACATCCTCCACGGACAGATTCTCCCGAGTAACCCCCTCCTCCAGTCCCCCCCCACTAGAAAAAAATTCTTCCTGAAAATGTCTGTATACTTCCCAATAACCAATACAATATGTAAGCAATGGGCAAAGTTTATAACTTTCAGCCCTTCCCCCGAGGACTGTAGGAGGTTAAGTCATTCTAAAAGAAATATTTATTAAGTTTTTGACTATGCTGAACAAAATGGCTATCTCAAAATTTTGATTGGGTGACTCTTGAAAAATAATGAGCGCGAGAGGGGGCCTAGTTGCCCTCCATTTTTTTGGTCGCTTAAAAAGGGCACTAGAACTTTTAATTTCCGTTCCAATGAGCTCTCCTACGATATTCTAGGACTACTGGGTCAATACGATTACCCCTGGAAAAAAAAAACAAAAAAACAACAACAAATAAACACACATCCGTGATCTTTCTTCTGGCAAAAAATGAAAATTCCAAATTTTTGTAACGAACTTCTATATTCACATATTTTTAATACGTATATTCGAGGGTTCGCCCCCTAGTCAATACCTTGCTCTTTAAGCAAAAGTTCGAATTTTGTTCCAATTCTTTAAAAATGACCCTTTAATCACAAATGCCGTTAATTAGAATAAATAGCTCTTATGAAAGTAATAAATAATTTTTGGTTTTAAGAGCGAGGTATTGACTAAGGGGTGAACCCAATCATATGCGTAATATTTTCGGTCGTTTTAAGTTTTGATGGTGCTCCTTACTTTCAGTTGAAAAACTTGTTTTTTTTTATATATATATATATATATATATATAATTTCTGATCTTTTTTTAAATAATGCTGGGAAATCCGGCGCCCTCTTCATAGCAGTGTCCCTTCCCCCATGAAAACTTCCTTCATGGAATGATCCTCCCACATAACCTCCGACCCACTCTCCCCCCACAACCAGAAAAAATTCTCGTTGAAAATGTCTGTATATTTCCCAATAACCAATACTATATGTTAACATTGGTTAAAGCTTATAACTTTCAGCCCTCCCCCCGGCGACTTCGGGGGGTTAAGTCGTCTTAAAAGACATAGTTATTATATTTTTGACCCTGTTGAACAAAATGGGTATCTCAAAATTTTGATCGGGGGACTTTGAGAAAAAAATGAGCGTAAGAGGGGGCCTAGTTGCCCTCCATTTTTTTGGTCACTTAAAAAGGGCACTATAACTTTTTATTTCCGTTGAAATGAGCCCTCCCACGATATTCTAGGACCACTGGGTCAATACGATCACCCCTGTAAAAAAAAAACAAAACAAAAAAAACAAATAAACACGCAACCGTGATCTTTCTTCTGGCAAAAAAAAAATGCAAAATTCCCCCTTTTTGTAGATAGGAGCTTGAAACCTCGGCAATAAGGTTCGCTGATACGCTAAATACGATGGTGTGATTTTCATTAAGGTTCTATAACTTTTAGGGGGTCTTTTCCCCTTTTTTCGAAAATCATCAAAATTTTCTTAGGCGCGTAACTTTTGATAGGTAGGACTAAACTTGATGAAACTTATATATTTGAAATTAGCATTAAAATCTGATTCTTTTGATGTATTTATTGGTATCAAAATTTCTACAGTTTCGGTTACCATTGAGCCGGGTCGCTCCATACTTACAGTGCGTTACCACGAACTGTTTGATTAATATCCAATATATTATCATAATATCAAATACTGCTCTTAGCTGATCCCTCTGCAATTTATGTCCTGCCATTTCATTCAAAGTGGCACCGAAATTCCCGTCTAGAAAAGTTTAGGTTTACCAATCCAGTTTAACCAGTTTTAAACGTTTTTATCAACTAATAATTTAAAAGCTTCTCTTACTTGGTGTGCTTAGTTTCTTCTTCTTCTTTTATATACGTATATATATATATATATATATATATATATATATATATATATATATATATATATATATATATATATATATATATATATATATATATATATATATATATATATATATATGTGTGTGTGTGTATGTTTTTCTCGCTCCACTGTGATATTTTGTAAATGGTGGGTACATAAATAATAATTTTTATTATTATCACTCTTAATCTCAGAGTGCCCTTGAACCCACAAAAGGGCAATTTGGGTTCTATTGGATGTTAAACTATTCAAAGCTACATAGCAATCCAATTCTCTCTTTTGCCGAGTCGTTATATTCCTGCAGAGCCCTTACGCATGCGTGATTATCAGTTAGGATATAGACATCCTGTAGTTTTCATTTGCACCAGTCTTTTAGTTGCCTGCTCTATTCCTGATATTTCAGCTTGAAAAACTGTAGCAAATTATCGCAGGTGATATTTGGAAATGGAAATTTGATGAACTAGGGACTTGACATTGAAACCCTTTTTTTTTAACCACTTTGACTTGGATCACTTTCAAGTGCATGTTTTATCTTTTCTCAGCGCCATGGTGACCTCCGTGAGCTCCTTAGTAGCCCAAAAAAATGCTATTCAAATTAATTTTACTCAATCAGATATTACGAGTCATGTTGAATGGAACATGAAGCCTATTCGAAGGTGTCACTCATTAAGCTTGCTCAAAAAAATTATCGAACATTCTTTTTTTTATACCAAAATTAAAACTCCTTTTTCTAATCTTCTACCTAGATCCTTACCCCAAAACGAAAAAACAAAATTCATACAAATGTAAAACCTTAAACCCTTAAACCGTATAATCTTTTTTCAACTCTCCTTTTGTTATTGTATTTTTTTTTTTAACAACACATCCTTGCCCACGGAGACACAAAACTATTCCCTTCTAGTTACTCTGCTTCCACACGATTTATCACATCATAATCTTCCATCTGCTTTTCTTTTCGCTTACACGTCTAATAACAAAAAGCGATACTCTGTACACTATTTTCCTTTCATTTTAGGCCTCATCATCTACTTTTAGATACACAGCTTTCTCTAAATTAACTCCATCTTTTTTACCTGTAACACTTGCCAATAAATTCCTTAGTCCTGCTACATTTGTTTCTTGTTTTTCACATTCTAACATTACGTGAATTCAAACATTTTTTGGCGTCTCTATTTTTTTTACTAGAGTTGATTGGCTATATCAAAAAATTTTTGAATTATTTTATTTAATCCTTGATCTTATAATCTTCGCTTTTCTGAGATAATTTTGAACTGAATCACGTGTCTTCCCCCTCTTTTAAAGGTTAAGGAGCCTTGATGGGGATTAGTGCCATGTACTTACTTCATATTTAATGCATTATGAGTAAACCTTTCTTCATCAAATGAATAAACACCGAATTTCTAGTCACAAGACAAATTCACATACATGGCCCTTTCCGGTATGGATATTCCATACATCAGATTCGTTATAAAAAAACAGCATCAAATATAAAAACGATTCAAATTGGATCAAAGCTACTAGGATACTACTATCACAAACAACATAATTTATAATTCTTACTTAACCATAGAAATAGTTAATATACGAGAAACCAAATAGAAAGACATTAAAAGCGAATATCCACTTTTTGTTCTTAGCAGGGACTGAGACTCAATTTCACCTTACACTAAGGGTCTTTACGCGATCTAATACACTAACAGTAAAACTGAGTTAGAAACGATCGGCCAAAATCTAGTTGTAAGACAAAACTAACTGAAGTAGCATGAAAACCTTAGCAATTAGCCTTCTACATAATTTCCAAATTTACAGATTTAACCTTGCAATAAAATAGTCTTCTAAGGGATGCAGAGGCAATCTAGCATTTTTTTTAAAACGTTTTTCTAACAAACATTTTTCTTTCTACATAAAATATATAACTTCTATGCATGTGCTTCCGAAAATTCTGTAAGGTAAACAATGCCACCTTAGAAGCGCCCGCATTTCAGACATTAGTTAAACCATTCCATTACTAAGGTTAAGATTGGTTTATCAGCGGTATATCTTTTACAAGACAAAACCAAATTTCGAAAAAGTGTAAGAGTAATAATACCAAATGAAGACTGAGAAGGGAATCTATGTATATGTATAAATATAATTACTAAACGTGGAAGTTAAAAATGCGAAATGCTTTGAAGCGTTTCAGTTTAATTTTCTTTTTCTTGTGAAGTTTTACTGCAAATTCACAGAAATTTTAGGGGAAGCGACAAAATGTATTCTTAATTATTTAGGAAGAGGGCAATTTTTTTGGCACTTTTTTTAAGGAAAACACCCCTAAAAGTTATTTCCGAAATCTAAGAGGGGCACAGACCCTCTCTCCACCCCAATTGATGCCGCTAGTTGAGAACATGAAAAAAGAGTGAATTCTGTGCCAGAATTAAATTCTATGATGTATGGGTTTATCTTTTTACCAATTTGTTCATTTCAAAAAATATTTCAATTTCAAAGTTTCTTTTATAACCTCAACTATAATTTAAAGGATCACCAAACATATCTTTAAAGGCAACCGTATTCTAATCCCACACTAAGAATGTCCTGTCCCGACAGGACATTCTGGCACTTCTGGCACGACAGGAAATTCTGGCCCAGATAGAGTTTTTGGTTCAACATGACTTCTTCCTCTTCAGATATAAGCTATCTTTTAGCACGCAAAATAATTATGTAGGGGCTCATTCTCAAACACTAATCCCACACTAAGAATGTCCTGTTCCGACAGGATATTCTGGCGCTTCTGGCCCAGATAGAGTTTTCGGTTCAACATGGCTTCTTCCTCTTCAGATGTAGGCTATCTTTTAGCACGTAAAAGAAGTATATAGGGCTCATTCTCCTGGGTACACAGAGCGAGGGGGTAATTACCTTCTCCTATCTGAATTCTCGTATATTAATTAATATGCATTCTCGACAGTTCGTTATTTTTTTTTCACATAATTCGACGCTCTTGCCTTTCTCAAATCTGCCCCCCCCCCCAATAGAAAAATTCCTCCTCTCGTACCCGAATGAAAAAAAAAATGAATTTCCAGTTTTACTTCATATTTTGAGGCATCAAATTTGTCGGTTACCGATTATACATGAATGCCATCTGAACTAGGCAACCAGGATAGATAGTACAACGTTAGAAATACACTGTCTTTTGCTTAGGACAGGAAAACGAATAGAGGCCAGGTTCTCGCTAGTTTTCACTATTTATTACATTCTTTAACCTAAAAATATTGCGAATCCAGAATAGCATGACCCGGGTTAATGACGATATTTGAGTGCGAAATTCGCAATTCTAGCCTCCATTCCTTTTCAATCTATACGGTTTAAACCTATTCATTATTTGAATAGTCTGTTTCAAAGATTTTCATTTTAGGAAGCGTTTCAAAGAACAACAATAGTCAATACTCATTCCTAATACGAGGGCACCCAGGTTTACCCTCACCCTGCAGATGAAATTGCAAAGATTTCTTCAGCATTGGCCAGCAAAGTAGGAGACACATCCCCCTAAGAGACATTTCTCGATGGATAGTATCAGAGGTCCATTCAATAAATACAAAAAACAAATTTATCTTCAATTTCCACCAAATATTACTCTGAAATATACCATATAATCCATGCAGGCCCAAATGGCCTCAGCCTGCTGGCTTTCTCTTATCAAATCTCAAATGCTACTGACCTCACACCCGTGAGGCTACCGACCTAACACCGTCATTCCTACATTGCAAATCCTGTACCATAAAAAACTAAAACCATTGACGATTGCTTATTTGAATGTAATATATATTTATATGCATTTATATACGTTTGTATGAAAAATCATGACCGGCCTCCCATTCCAAACCTACACAATGCACTCTTCAAAATAAACTGCTAAAGTGCCTCAAACACCACATACCATAACCCACCGTAAAAAGCCTGACTGGCCAAATCATCTCTCAAAATATCGGCCTAGAAATATACACCAGGCTCATCCAGCAACAGAAGTCTAAGGAGTCACTTCAAATCAAATAAACTGCTAAAGTTCCTCAAAAACCACAAACCATAGACTATAGAAAAAAGACTTACAGGCTAAATTATCTCTAAAAATATCGGCCTGGAAATATACACCACACTCATCAAGTACTAGAAGTCCAAGGAGTTACTTGAAGACATATAAACTGCTAAAGTGCCTCAAACACCACAAATTGTAAACCATAGTAAAAAGTCTGTCTGGTCAAATCATCACAAGGAGTATCGACCACGAAATATACACCAGGCTCATCCAGCACCAGGAGTCTAAGGAGTTACTTGAAAACATATAAACAGCTAGAGTGCGACAAACACCTCACACTGCAACAACCAGTAAACAGCCTATATTCCCAAATCATCCCTCGGAGTATAGGACACGAAATAGACACCACGCTCATCCAGTACTAGGAGTCAAAGGCGTCACTTCTCGACATATACATATCTAAATTTGATCGAAAACCTCACATTACAACCACCAGTAATAAATCTATCTGGTCACATTATCCCTATGAATATTGAACTCGAAATACGCACCAGGCTCATCCAGTACCAGGAGTCTAAGGAGTCACTTCAAGACAAATAAACAGCTAAAGTGCCTCAAACACCACAAACTATAACCCTCAGTAAAAAGACTGGCTGGCCATATTATCACAATAAATATTGGACTAGAAATACGCACCAGGCTTATCCAGTGCCGGAAGTCTAAGGAGTTACTTGAAGACATAGAAATAGCTAAACTGCCTCATACACCACAAACTATAGACTATCGTAAAAAGCCTGACAGGCCACTCCATCACTAAAAATATCGGACTCGAAATACGCACCAGACTTATCCAGTACCAGGAGTCCAAGGAATTACTTCAAGACATATAAACTGCTAAAGTGCCTCAAACACCACAAACTGTAGCCCACAGTAAAAAGGCTGGCTGGTCAAATCATCTCAAGAAGTATCGACCTCGAAATAGACACCAGGCTTATCCAGTGCCAGGAGTCCAAGGAGTTACTTCAAGACATATAAACTGCTAAAGTGCCTCAAACACCACAAACTACAACCTTCCGTAAAAAGCCTGGCTGGCCACATCATCACAAGGAGTATTGAACTCGAAATATACACCAGGCTTATCCATTGGTGGGATTCCAATTATTCACTTCAAGACATATAAACTGCTAAAGTGGCTCAAACACCACAAATTGCAACCCTCAGTAAAAAACCTTGCTGGTTACATCATCACAAAGAATATTGGACTCGAAATATACACCAGGCTTATTCAGTGCCAGGAGTCCAAGGAGTCACTTCAAGACATATAAACTGCAGTAACTTAAATAGTTGGACACGTTATACCTAGACCGTGAAAAGGAAGAGGACCAAAAAGCTTTGACTGAAATGTCCGTAATTTTGAATGGAAGAAGAAGAAATAGACAACTTATAATCAAGGCCGTATCCAGGGGGAGGGGGACAAATCTGAACACCCTCCCCTGAGATATTCGTTCGACTTGTATCATTTCTCTTTATTTTTAAATCGGTGTTCTGATTTTGAAAATACACAACATGATTACTAAAGTATCAAGGACGGTGAAAACGAATCCTGTTTGTTTGAGTTGGTTAAGGAGAATCACGTCAATGTTTCTTTTCAAGCAGAAAATCGGGAATTTAAATTTGAATCAAGGATTTTTAATTCTTATTGAGCAGCAGTTTTTGGCAGTAGCGGGCAACAAATTAAAAATAAATAAAATGTAGGTGAAAAACTAGCGAAATATATGTTACCATGAATGTCCGAAATATCTTCCTTCAGCTTGGATTTAGTCAGCATTATCAGTCAACTTATTTAAATTTAATGCAGGATTTGAGGATGACAAGTTAGGTTAGATTAGGTTTGGTTAGCTTAGGTTTTTAACCCAATTGCTGATATTAATAACCAAATTTAACCTAAACTAACATTATCTAACCTAACATTTGCCATCATAGCACTGCATAAAACTAAAAAGGCTGAGTCGCAAAGCTAATTGAATCCAAGCAGAACAAAAGAAATTTCGGACATTCATCAGTGAATGTTGACATTAACCAGATTTTTGACATTCACGGCAACATATACACTAACGTCTTTTCTGGCGACGTAATTAATAAGCATTATTGGTCAACAATCTTTTTTGGTCAGACACTGTTGATCAAACAATCTTGTTCTAGCGACTAAGAGAAGGCAGTTATTTTGCAATAAGGTTGTCATGTAAATCAGTAGCTGATCTCTCACCTGAACTAAGACAGGAGAAGGTACATTCATTTGAATTATCTACCCCTTTCCTCTCCAACGGGCATCAAAGACATTTACTTGCATAAAATTAAAACATTCAGAATTTCATCAGACAATAAAGAATTGCATACACACTAAAAATTACAAGAGTAAGAGTGTGTCTAACACATACATACGATATAGTAACCAAAATATAACAAATATAGTAACATTATATTACAACAATATATTAAATAGAATATTGCCCAGAAAAGAAATTCTACACCAGGAGCATCTACACCGGGACGCCCCGGAATCCTAAACCAAAGAACATTGCATAGAAAAGAAATCCTACACCGGGAGCATCTACACCAGGACGCCCCAAATCCTCAACAAGCAAAGTCAATAGACTTTCATAGGCTAGATATGTCTCCTATTCCATATTTGAGTAAAGTTCTAGTTGAGGAGCTTCTTGCTACCTTACAAAGTTGCTGAGTTAGGTGAATAAAACTTTAAGGAATGAGTACAGGGCATAAACTCAGGATTGAGCAAAGGTATGGAGTAAAAAACATATTTCGGTAAATTTTTACCAAATCATATTATTGACTTACGAATAAAGTGAATGCACCACTCAATGCCTTTTTTTATGCTCTTTCCAAATATAATAATCATTTTTGCCGGAAACGAATTTTACCCTCACCCCTATATACACATTCAGGGTATATATTTTACCCTGACACTTTCGACTATTAAAAAGGGCATCAGCCCTTTCTATTTTCAATCGAATGAGCCCTTTTCGAAGTTCCCACGAAAACTCTTTCGATACAAAGTGCCCTGGTCTAAACAACAACAACAACAAAAATAATACATACACCCACATCGATCTTTACAATAAAAATGTCAAGCCTTCCAATCACTTTCGACTATTAAAAAGGGCACTAGGCCTTTCGATTTCCAATCGAATGAGCCATTTTTCAAGTTTCTACGACCACAATGCTTTCTATAAACATCTTATATGCTCCCAGGACATAAATTACAACCCTTACCCTAGGGGTTGTTAGGGTGGTTGTCATCCTCTAAGACCTAATTTCCAGAACTTTCAACTACGTTAAACAAAATGGCTATCTCAAAATTTGATTGGATACGTTTGGGGAAATGGTGGGCGTGAGAGGGGCGTTAGTCGCTCTCCAATCACTTTCAACTAAAAATGGCACTAGCCCTTTCAATTTCCAATCAAATGAGCCTCTTTAAATTTCTACGACAACACTTTCAATAAAAACCTTATATGCCCCCAGACCATAACTTACAACCCTTGCCACGAAGTCTGGGGGGGGGGGGGGGTGTCACTCTTAAAGACCTAATTTCCAGAACTTTCAACTACGTTGAACAAAATGGCTATCTCAAATTTTGATTGGATGTGTTTGGATGAATGCTGGGCGTGAGAGGGTGGTTAGTTACCCTCCAATCACTTTCAACTATTACAAGGGGCACTAGCTGTCTCATGTTCCAATTGAATGAGCCCCTTTTGAAGTTTTACGACAACGCTATTTACGAAAATCTTATATGCCCCAGGGAATAACTTACAGCCTCTGCCCTGGGGGCTCTGAGGGATTTGTCATCCTTAAATACATAATTTCCAGAACTTTCAACTACTTTGAACAAAATGGCTATCTCTAAACTGTGTTTGAATTTTTTTGAAGAAATGTTGCGCGTGAGAGGGGGGTTAATTACTCTCCACTCACTTTCGACTATTAAAAAGGGCAATTTCAATTTACAATCAAATGAGCCCTTTTTGAAATTTCTACAACAACTTTCTAAATAAACCTTATATGCCCCAAGGGCATAACTTACAACCCTTGCACTGAGGGCTCTGAAGGGGTTATCATCCCAAAAGACCTAATTTCCAGAACTTTCAACTACGTTGAACAAAATGGATATCTCAAAATTTTGATTGGACGTGTTTGGAAAAATGGTGGGCGTGAGAGGGGTGTTAGTCGCTCTCCAATCACTTTCAACTATTAAAAAAAAAACTAGCCCTTTCAATTTTCAATTGGATGAGCCCTTTTGAAGTTTCTACGACAACGCTTTCAGTAAAAACCTTTTATGGTCCCAGGGCATAACTTACAACCCTTGCCCTGAGGGCTATGGGGGGGGGGGTTGTCATCCTCAAAGACCTAATTTCCAGTGCTTTTCACTACGTTGAAAAAAAGGTTGAACTCAAAAATTTTGATTGGATGTGTTTGGGGAAAAGGTGGGCGTGAGAGGGGGGTTAGTTGCCCTCCAATCACTTTCGACTATTAAAAAGGACACTAGCCATTTGAATTTCCAATCGAATGAGTCTTTGAAGTTTTTACGACAACACCTTCTATAAAAACCTTATATGCCCCCAGGGCATAACTTAAAACCCTTGTCCTGAGGGTTGTGGGGGGGAGTGACCTCCTCAAAAACATATTTTCTATGTGGAAATCAACTACTCTGAATAAAATGGCTATCTTAAAATTTTGATTGGATGTGTTTCGGGAAATGGTGGGCGTAGAAGGAGTGTTAGTTGCCTTCCAATCACTTTCGACTATTAAAAAGGGCCCAAGCCACTCCAATTTCCAATTGAATGAGCCCTTTTCGAAGTTTCTATGACAAATTCTTCGGTACGAAGGGCCATGGTCTAAAGGAAAAAAAAAAAAAAAATACATTGTGCCAACATCATTCTTATATGCCCCCAGGGCATAATTTAAAACCCTTGCCCTGAGGGTTGTGGGGGAGTAACCTCCTCAAAAACATATTTTCTATCTGGAAATCAACTACGCTGAATAAAATGGCTATCTCCAAATTTTGACTGGATGTGTTTGGGGGAATGATGGGCGTGGAGGGGGAATGGTTGCCCTCCAACAACTTTCGACTATTAAAAAGGGCACTAGCCACTCCAATTTCCAATCCAATGAACCCTTTTCGAAGTTTCTACGACAACTCCTTCAATACGAAGTGCCCTGGTTTAACACCACGAAAAAAAAAATAATACATTGTGCCCACATCGTTCTTTACTTAGGCAGCGGTATTGCGCTGCCTATGATAATAGCCTTGAGTACACTTCTTGATAATTCTGGGAATTATTATCATTAAATAAAATTCATAACTTGGACATGTCTTTTACATATAAATGGCAGTATATATAGCTACAAAAAAAAAACGTTATGATGTTAATCGGATTGTATTTTTCCAAAGAATACACCAAACCTATGATTAATACCATTTAATGTGTGAAGCATCACTTTTGTCACCAACGCTCCATTTTCTGACGTATTTTCAAAAAATAATCGTTTGACTCTAGAATGCAGAAGTCCCATGGCACACATAACACATGGTTCGTGGGTCATAAAAACATCATACCCGGTACACAAATAGGGAGCAGCAGTATCCAAAGTACTGTCATCTTTTTTCCTCTTTTTATGTGGTACTTCCATTGTTAACACATCTGCAATTCCTTGTGGGACTTCCTCAACTAGCAATGCGTCAATTTCATTAGCCCGTTCATTTATCCAAGCACCTCCCCCTTGAGTAGCAGCAACAGAGTCAATAACGACCATAGCACAATGTTTACTGGGATGAAGATGGCGTTGGTCACAAGAAAAGCATAGAATTTCCTTATTTTCATGATTATATACAACAGCACCTTTTGCAGACACAGCAAAACTTTTCTTAGTTTTTAGAAAATCTATAACGTATGTAATTCGGTTGATATTAAAGCTTTTCTCTTTTTTCCACCAAGAAAGTCCAGTGGTTCCAGCTAAATTAGCAAGCTCTTGCAGTTTTGCAAGTATTTCTAGTTCAGAAAAACTGAAAATATTTTTGTTTAATAAGCTTTCTATAATTGGATCTTCATGAAAAGCAGAAGGCCAAAATAGCTTACTTTCTTCAAACTGTTTTCGCGTCACAGGCAGCTTTCTTGGTACTCTAATAACATTCCAGTCAGTCGGGTCAACAAGCATCGAAACATCAATTTTTTGATTTTTTAAATGCAACACAAGGTCATCAACACTTTGGAAACTATCACTACCACTTAATAGACACTCCATAGCGCCATCTACAACTCGAACTTTCTTCAAGTAACCAAAAGATGGCATTAAATTCAACCCTGCTAACTCTTTGATTAATTTTGAAGTCATTTTCTTATTTTTAATTACTGCACTGTAAGCTTCAACTGTTTCTATCTGAGACGAATATTTTAATGATAGTACTGCATCTGGGTGAGTAAGCGTTTTTGATCTTTCCTAAAATCACGAATTTAGTTTTGAGCTCTCAAGCGTAAATGTAATATATACTTCTGACATAATGGAAATATATATATATATATATATATATATATGTGTATGTATGTATAAATTTATTGCCCATCATAAATGTAAAATACAACACTGATGGAGTATAAAGAAAAAAAATGGAAAAAAAATAAAAATAAATTCTGACAAATACAAACAGAACCAAAACAGAGAAGAACAGACAAGAAAAAAAAATTACAAATAGGGGCAATTATATGTAAGAACAAACCTATTATCAAAGACAGAAATTTTCAGAGGTGCTTTCATCAATAATCTGCCTCCGATATCTCTCATTTCTTTTCTGTACCGCGGACAGTGGACTTGCAACTCCATACCGCAAGGATAGTGAGCTGTTACTAGTCCAGAGAGGCAGCCTTAGCAAATATTTCGCATACTTGTAGAAACCCTTCCGTATATCCCTAATATCTGAAGCAGTAAGAAGAGACCAAAATGGTGCAAGGGCAAGTAGATACGGAACAGCAAATGCATTTTAAACGCTAGCTAAGATACGGCGGTTAAATTTAAACTTTAACGCAACTAGTAAATCATACACACTCCTAGATTTTCTGGCAACAAAATCTTTCAAAAGTTGACTCGTGGTGCGAAGATTTGACCCAATCGGTACATTAAGATAAATCTGTGTACCTTGTGTTTTAATAACATGTTCACCTAACTGAACATTTGTCGGGCAATCTAAACGGTGATTGAAATATATATATATATATATATATATATATATATATATATATATATATATATATATATATATATATATATATATATATAATATATCTAATTTTTATACCACTTATAAGACACTATATAAGATAAAATAAGATTTATTACTGAAAAACGGCTAACACAAGCCCTAATGGGCCGAATTCGCACTTTAGCGTCAACAAAACAAAGAAAACTCGGAAACAAATAACAACAAAAAGTTTTCGATCTTTCCTAAAATAACGAATTTAGTTTTGAGCTCTCATATATATATATATATATATATATATATATATATATATATATATATATATAATCTTACTTGCTGTAAATTACCTTGTTTGATTGTGTCTTTTTCATATTTCTATTTTTATTCTTTTTTTTGTTGTTGTATAGACATTAAAGCAATATGTATACTCAATTATATGAAAAATTCACTAAAATGCGTACACTATAAATTATAGGTACATAAAATACGTACACTAAACCAGGAAAATTAGAAATAATTGTTTTCTAATTGTCCATTCAAATCACAGCAAAAACAAAGCTTCTAGCTTCAGTTGTCCCCCACCAAAAAAATTTCTGTCAGCCCTCGATGTGAAACTAGCAAATGTGTTATTTTACCAGTGTTACTTGACAGCACGACATATGCGTTGCGCAAAAAGTTTCGTTCCAACGTTCGTCAAGGTTTTTAACGCTAAACGTCCTCGCAAGTAATTGTACGTCTCTTCAATAATTGTATATAAATGCCATTAAACTACTAAAGAAGAAAAGAGTAGCGCCCATGACCCCATCTGAATTTCTGTCCTACGGCCTCGTTTGAAAACATAATAGTGTATTACTACTTATACACACACACACACACACATATATATATATATATATATATATATATATATATATATATATATATATATATATATATATATATATATATCACATTTATTTATATCAGTCTTAAAGAAAATTTATATATTTTCCTTTCAATTTATCTATAAATAGAACGGTAGTGTGGCTTGCGCCGTTAACTAGACAGTGTTTTGTTATTTATAAAATTAGTATTTGTATTTTTCTATTATTACCTGTTCCTCACAAGTACACAGAGGGAGGGAGGAAGATAACCCTCTCTCCCCCTTAAAAAAGAGGGAGAGAGACTTAAAAGAGTTTTTCCTTGAGAAGGGGTCAAAAATACAGGCCAGTTTTGTATTTAAAGAAGTAGGTTGTAAAGATTTTTGGGGAAAAAGACCTCCCCCCCCCCTCCAATGTGTGCGTACTGAGAAGGAATATTTACACTTTTTACCATAACTAAAATCACTCTTAGGATTCACAATAAGAAGTCACCTGTTCTGACTGCTCTTGAAAACCATCATCCCTTCCATTAACAGGCACTCCCTTTGGGTCTGGTTGAAAAAAGCTTGGTGTGGGTTGAGATTGCGCTAAAGTTGGCATTGTAAACGCTGAAAAAGTAAATAAAAGGTAAATATTATTGGATTAGAAATGGGCACTCACAGGGAGAGGTACGGGGTCATTAACCCCCCTGCCCACTACAAGACCAAAGATTATAAAAATGCAAATGTAGCAAAATTTGGAACAAATGTGATACTCCAGACGAAAAAAAACTTGGCGATGTTACGAATGGCCAGTATTGGAAATTTCCCTGAGATAGAATCGCCTGATATCAAGAGCTATTTTGCAAGGAAAGAAGTCTGTCACCAAATGCCACTCTTTATCTACTTAAAATGTATGTACTAATTCCAGCTATTGATCAACTCAATTCTCTAATTTGTTGATTTACAACACTATATTTAGTCTTGAATAGTTGCTAGATTATTTGTCATTTATAAATGATCATGCATCCATGATCTTTCTTCTGGCAAAAATACAAAATTCCTCGTTTTTCTATATAGGATCTTGGTACTTTTTAATAGTCAAAGTGGTTGGAGTGCAGCCACCCCCCCCCCCCCCGCACACCCATCATTTCCCCAAACACTTCCAGTCAAAATTTCGAGATAGTCATTTTGTTAGACGTAGTTTAGAAGTCCAGAAATTATGTCTTTGAGGATGAGACCCCCCCCACAGTCCTCAGGGCAAGGGTTTTAAGTTACGTCCCGAGGGCAAATAATATTTTTATGGAAACGGTGGTCGTATATACTTCGGAGGCTGCTCATTGGATTGGGAATCAGAAGTTTAAGTGCCTTTTTTAAGAGTCAAATTTATCGGAGGGCAGCTAGGTGGACGTTGAACTAAATCAAAACAAACTATGAGCATGTGAACTTTCGAAAAGATGACAAAGCAATATCTCAAGAACAACTTATATTATTAAGTTAGACCTTTAAGAGTAAGTCGTGGGGAATTTTGAACTAGCCAGAAGGCAATATGTGTATACCTTTAATACTATCACTACAGTTACTGTAACTAATGACGCTAAGAGTATTTAAAGGTGAAACTTTTAAGGAAGCGTTTAGGGGGAGTTCCAATAAAACGAAAAAACTGGATGCATACACGTTTTCAAAAATGCATAAAAGCAATATCTTAGGCAGCACCACTCTATAATAGCTAGAAATATCATTTTAAACATTTAAACATTTAAACTTAAACATCGAAACATTTAATTCGCTTCAAAATTTAAAGTTCTAGTGTCCTTTTTAAGAGTAAAAAGAGATTGGAGGGCAATCAGCCCGTCTCTCAAGCCGATTTATTTCCCAAACACATCCAATCAAAACTTTGAGACAACTATTTTTTTCAGCATAGTAGAATGGTCCAGCAACTATGCATTTAGGGATTGGGCATGTCAACCCCCCAAAATTATAGATTTGACCCATTAGGCTATAAAACTAAATGCCGTTTAAAACTAAATCAAAAGGCATTGCGTTTGCGGTTGCAAATAGGACATTACATAAATTTATAGAGCACGACTGGGGGTATTAAGTTTAAGCTTTCGGGGCTACTACTATTACTATTTTTGCTCTTACAGTTTAAATAAATAAATAGAGTGTAAGTGTATCCAGGTTCTCAAAGAACATAGATAAAATCTTTTGTGAATGATGTTAAGTTTTATTTTCAGTTAACTTAAGAAGGTATAAAATTAAATTAAAAAATACTATTTGTGTCAGGATCAAAAATTGTAGAAAAAGTTTCTCTCAACTTACAAATAGCAAACCAAACTCCGGATTCTTATAGAAAAAAGAACCGAAAAAATATATTTTTTTTTCATGAAAATGACTATGTCAATAAAAAAATTAACAGAAATTAATTAAAAAAAAAACTTTTCCACAAAACAAGTTTTCAAATAAAAGTAAAGAGCTCAATTAAGCCAAAAATAGGCAGAAATGAAGTCAAGTAATCGTCCAAGCGTAATACTACCACAAATAATTATCAATAAATAAATGAAACTCAAAACGAGCAAAAATTAGCATTAGTAAGGCTGATAACCCCCATGCCGTCTCAAGACTTGGCTATTTATTCCAATTTCTGTTCGTTCTGAATTTCACTTATTTGTTGGTAGTTATTTGTGGTAGTTTTACGCCTGGAAGATTATTTGACTTTATTTCTGCCCATTTTTGGCTTAATGGAACTCTTTACTTATCTTTGAAAACTTATTTTGTGGAAAGTTTTTAAATTAAGACAAATGTAAGGCAGCATCATTCAGCCAGGGGGGCTGGAGCCCCCCTGCCCCCATGGGCGCCCATGTAGAGAACAGCTTAGCGTATTGCAATGAAACACTTGGAAATTTCTCTCTTTTCTATATCACCACAGAACGAGTTTTGTTGAATACAAGCATTTTTTTTCAAACTCTCCTTAAAATTAGATTTATAAGCTTTAAATTAATCTCAAATGGAGGAGCAAGAGCATAAAAGAAGATAAGTTTGAGAAGACAAGTACAGTATATGTATAACACAGTTGGAGTTGCTTTAGGTGGATTATGAGACAAGCATATTTACTTTCCTGGTCCAGTATGCAAGATCATCAAAGACACCATAAGAAGTCAAGGAACTATTTTACCCCTACCAGAATACAACCTAGAATAATGCTAAAATATGATTAAAGTCAATACATAGCAAATTAAATACTGTTATCATATCTGGAAACTAGAAATAATAATCAGTGTTTTGTTGGCCTGGCCTTCAAATTCTCAAAAATTTCATAACTTCTCTGTAGGCTTCACACAAGTCACATCAATGAATTTTGTAGCCCCCCCCCCAAATACATTAAAAATATGTTTTGATTTAGAAATGACCTTAATCTCTTTGAGAGCTTCAAGGTCCTCTGGACCTGTAGTGCTCTTAAGTTGGTGACTCCCAGTCAAACCGCCTCTGTCTCTTCTCCTACTCTTTGTCAAATTGGTGTTTGAAAGACTGGGTGGAGGGAGTGCGGACGGTAGCATCCTTCAATTCATTCCAGTGGTTTATGAATCTTCTTGAAAATTCCAGCCCAGGAAGAGGTGCACCTTCAAAAGAGCGAGCTACGAAGTGCGTGAAAAGCCTACGAAGTGCGTGAAAATAAGCTTCATATGGGGACTGCCCCACGCAACTCAAGCTACCTACCCTTTTCTACAGACGCATGCGTAGCAACATGATGCTGAAACATAAAATCGAAAAGGAAAACTCTTCCATCTTCATGGACCTTCACAGCACCAGCCATCATCTCACAAGAGGACACTCAAAGAAGCTATTAGGCCCCAGATCAAGAATCCATCAAATGTACTTTTCAAGAAGAGTCATAAACCACTAGAATGAATTGAAGGATGCTACCGTCCGCACTCCCTCCACCCAGTCTTTCAAACACCAATTTGACAAAGAGTAGGAGAAAAGGCAGGGGCGGTTTGACTGGGAGTCACCAACTTAAGAGCACTACAGGTCCAGAGGACCTTAAAGCTCTCAAAGAGATTAAGGTGATTAAGGTTAAGGTAATATGTACACTTAAAGCATTTACTAAAAACTCAAGAATAGTAGCCTGAATATTCTTCTTTTTTTTTTATCTGACCCTCCATCCTAAAACTTGGACCGTTGTGCACCAATGGACAAGGCAAAATATTTACCCTTTTAAAGATTGAGTTAGGTCATTTTTCTAATCTAACAATAGTTAGGTCAGTTTCAGTATTTTAAATTGCTATGTGACTGAAACACGACAAGGACTCCTGGAAAGTTTATGGAAAATATGTTGAAATATCCCAAATTGCATATAATTTAGTTTCAAAATGAATCTTCTTTTAATTTCAGATCCCCCCACCCCAAACAAAGTAAATTTTAAACACTCTCCCCAAGACGTTTGGCAATGCGAACCCTGCATTATATCTGTATATACTGAAACCAATTTTTCAAAAGAAACTCTAGGAAATGCAGTGTGTAGGCTAAGCTGGGATGCCAAGCCTTAGTCATGGCACACCACTAGCGAAATGTTCCACAGGAGGCTCATCACCACCTTATCTTGCTGGACTTTAAGGTAATTTAAGGTAATTTAAGGTAAAACCTGACTTTTACCCATGGGTTTTAACTACATGTTCTACTGCAACTGTATTGTTTAATACTAGCAACAAAGACCATCAGAAGAAGGCATAAAAAACAATCAAAGGATAGGAGAAAAATTGCACCCCCCCCTCAAGACAAATTCAAAGTTAAATTACCCTCCCCTTCCCAGTGATGTCAGTCCATAGAATTAGGGGGGGTGTATTTTCAATCCTATGGGAGAGCTTTTTTTCTTATGTGTTCAATGAAAATAAAAAATAATTTTCTATGAAAACACCAACAAAAAGGTATTTTTTTAAATCTAGGGGGGAGAGGCCAAAACATATTGGGAGCAATATTAACGCCACTGCCTCTTCTCCCATAGAAAATTCCGAGAGAATTCCAAATCAATCATCTAGTCAATACAAAAAAGGGTACAGTTACCAAATTTATAACTTTAGAAATACTAATTTGCAAAGTTAAAAGACACTTCCCCCACTCCAATAGCTGAACCTTTTATCTATTTGCTGACACAGAAGTGCTCTAAAATCAATTTTTATTCCACAAATGAACCTTCTTTGCACCTTCCAGGATTCTAGAGATGACAAGCCAACTGAAGCTGGCAACAAGCCAACTGAATCCATCACTGAAGCTGGCAGAAACAGGATCACTCCTATTACTAGCAAGACTGACATAAATTAGTTTAAGGTAAATGTAACTTTTACTGAAAATAGAGTATATTGTCAATATTACATTTTTGAGAAAAAAAACAATGGCAACTTTGAACCTCCACCCTCAGGTTGGGATTCAGGTTATTCAATAATCTTTTCATAAAATTAACTCTAGGAAGACAGTGTAATAGACAGTATGTACCTTGAAATTGTAGCTGGTCTGTAGCTTCACGTTCCAGTTCCTGCAAAAGAAAGAAACTACACACTTCTGACTTACTTGAGATTGTTTGAAAATATAATCAAACGAAATCAGGTCTATATTACTCCATTAAAAGTACTTCAGTATGACATCAGAATAAAATAAACTGATGAAGCCAACCCTAATTCTATAGCACTTAAATTAAGACTTAGTTTAAATAACAATATAATATATTATATTTCTAAAATTAGAACCATCCTTGTAATTACTGAATCTGTAATGAATTTCATCAAATCTATCTGATTCTTTTTTTTTGTAATGAGTTTTACCAACAATGCGTTATACTGAGCATTTCAGCAAAATAACAGTTTGGCCTACTCGAAAAAAGATTTTATAATGCAAATGACATTAGATTAGCAATTAGCCTCCCTACCCTCTAAGAACACACAAACTGTGTGTTCTTAGAGGTTTAAGAAGTTTAAGAAATCTACAAGTTTAAGAAATTCGTTGAAAATATTTTTTTTTTTTAACAAATCAATTTTGGTGACCATATTACTTAAAAAATTTGCATATATATAAGTACAAAACTACACAAGCCCCTCTCCCTTTGTTTCACCACTGGATGAGGTGCTAGGTACAGTGGTCATCTAGATTTGTAGGGTTATATACTAAGTCCCTATTATACCCTTTGGTGACACCTCAGCTTCTTTAATCTGCTAGCCCTTTCCCCATTAAAGGTTTATAGGTTCAAGATATATTTTCATTTTTTGACACTCACATTTCTGAAATGAAAATGCAAAAAAGAAGAGCAATTGATATAAGAGAAGAACAGTAAGAATTTTGAGATAATTTGTAGTTGATATCCTTAATGGATAATTTAACTCCAGGTACCTTAGACTACTTAAACTTAAGCTACTCACTACCCAAGACTGCCACTTCTCATCAATAAAGACCTTGTGCATTATGTTTAGTTCTCTTGAGATCAGATACAATAGAAGTTGGGATTCTTACTGATTCTCATATCTTGATATGGGACTATATGCTTTAATTTTAATCTTTATAAAGTTTCAACTTCTCTGAGTGGCCTAGTGGAAAAACATAGTTTGATAATTTGTTTTATGTTTGGAGAAAGTGTTTCTTTTAATTTCATTTTGATGTTTTTTTGCTGTTTCTAGCCTTTGTTAGATCTTGCAATCAATCTTGACCCTTCAGTGTCAAAAGTGTTTACACATATTTTATAACTATTCATGGACCTTTTAAGGCTGTTAGATACTCAACATTGGTGCAGTAAGGCAGATTGTCTTACTACCAGACTAAACCTCTTTTTCAAAACAACAAATAAATGTAAATAGACATTTTGCCTTCTTTAACATAAATAGATCAAGTTCAATAAAAATAAAAAAAAAATCTTACTGCATGTAAGATATCTGATGAGTATGACATAGTTTTGCATAGATGGCTGTATTTTTTGTAGTAAATATTAAAAATTGTATTGCCACTGCAAGTTTTGTAGCTGGTGAAGACCCATAGAAAATGAAACTACCTTTACAGAATTTTATTGCATCAACTGCAAGTTTTCATGCACAATAATAATTAGTTCTCATAAAACTCAACAAGTCAGCCATGCAAATCACTCTAAATTTTACTTTTTATTAGAAGCCTAATTTAGGCCAACACATCTTTCAGGAATGGGCCCAGAGCATAAATTAAGCATTTTTGCTCTCCTTTCCTTAAGGGTAACTAGCCAATCTAGTTACCCTTAAGGAAAGGAGGGCGAAAATTTCCTTGCGTTTCACTAACAATGCCCTTCACAACGTTGGATGCTCCCCCTCCTTAGAAGAATCCTTTGGCGGTGGCTTCAATTACATTTCAAACTTCATATTACCCCTTCAAGCTTCCATAAAAAAAAACAACTAAAAATGAATTAAGACAATCAAATACAACACGTTACTCTCAGGTTACTCCAACCCTTGAACAACTACCCTTTTTCCTAGTCCATATTCACCCCTTGGACCCCAACTCTCACGTTTTGCTTCAACAAAAATCCCCCTCCTTGCCCCAATAAAAGTTACCACTGAAAGATATAGAAATACTTTCATCCCTTAGATAGCAAGCATATTCAATCAGTGAATCTCCTCCCCCCTCCTTATCTCCCTTTTCACCTTATTATTTTTGGTGTTCATTTTGCAATTTTTGACCTTTCAATTTTTTTGTCACATAACTAAATTGTTTTTGTTTAAATTATTTTGTTCCCTTTTTTATTCTATGTGTTTTTCTTTGTTTTTGACTTTTTGCTGATTCAGCATTGACCTCTTAATTTTTGAGTTTTAATTGTTTGACATTTTTACTGTTTGAAGTTGATTCTTTTATAATTTTTTTTCTGTTCTTTGTTTGTTTTTGTGTTTTTATTTGTTTTATTGATACTAAAGTGCGAATTCGGCCCATTTTGAGCTTGTGATAGCCATTTTTCAGTAATAAAATCTTATCTTATCTTAGGCATAGGAAAGTATTTCAAGTTCTTGTCTATACTCTTTCCCTATTTCTAAGGTTCAAGTATGTGCATTTAGATAGGTCCAGGTATTTTTCCAAATTCTTAAAACCTTATAAAACAGGATATTCTACAGGATTTAAATGATCAAAGTCAACAACAATCTCCTCCAAGCTTAAAAGAGCCACCAGGAGATTGGGATTTCAGGAAGGTATGAAGCTGCTGCTAGAAGCAGATGTTCCAGCCCAGGAAGAGAGGTGGACCTTCAAGAGAATCATTGACTTCTTCCAAACTCTGAACATTTTATAAAAGATGTTCTTAAAATGGTAAGAAGAAGGGGAGGGAGCTGTCGCAAGAGCTGCAGGGGTACATGCCAAGTATTTACTCTTAAATTGCAGGGAAAATATAGCAGGACCCTATGATCCGAGTTCTCATTCAGCATCCGCCAGTGAAGGTCACATATATTTTGTAAAGGATTAAAGAGTGACACAATTTTGTAAAGGATTAAATCTTACGCAATTACCTGAATGCACTCAAATATCAGAGATTGGATTTTTTGACTGGATCGGTGACGTCACTGATTAGTTAATGTTATGACTGAGTATTGTAATGTATTGTCTTATGACTGAGTAAGACCTGTTACGCGAGAGCCGCTTATTTGTTTATCCAGTGGCGCTTACAAGTTTATTTTGAATATAAACCATTCTGAACTGTGATTCTGATTTTTGATCGAGTGTTCAAATTATATTTATTCGTATCAATTTGGTACATTTAACCCAAAGAGGAATTGCTGCTGACCTATTGGCCTAAACTTCGAGTTGTTTTTGGAGCTGAGTTCGAGATTGGCGTTAGGAGTCGTTCTTGGAGCTGAGTTAGGGGTTGGCGTTTGCCGTGCCCTTGTAACGGCTAACGCTTAATGCACGTTGGTAGCTCTGTGGATAAATATTTATTGCCTAGTGAGGTAAGCCGTTGCTTGTTTAATTACTTCTAAGATGGGACGTCGGCGTAAAGTCCAGCATGCTGGAGCTGATGGAACTGAAGCGGTTTTAGATGTTTCGGCCACTTCTAGCAAGGAGTCCCAGTCACCATTGTTAAAGTTGTCTGAAGATTTTGTTACGATGCTGGCAATCATGAAAGAAAACGGATCTAAGTTAGACTCTATTGATGGACGTATGAGATATCTAGAACTAAGGGTTATATCAGTGGAAAAAGGGCAGCTTGAGTTTCACGCATCGATTACGGAAGTTCAAGCCCGTGTAGTATCAGTTGAAAGCGAAACTGATAGCCTAAAAAATCAGATAAGCGTTATCACGAGTGAAGCGATGGCACTGAGGAAAAACAATATTGATCTGGCAAGTCGGTTAATGATGTGTGAATACCAGGTATCTAACAGTAACATTATTGTTTGGAATTTGCCTTGTGATAGTAAGGAGGACGCTAGTGAAGCGTTTAAGCAAGTATGTTTGTCTGGGCTTGAAGTAAGTGAGGTTCCCAAGTTTACAGTGCTACAAAACGTGAAAGACCAGAAATTTTTCAAAGTTAATGTTTTTTCGAGGGAAAAGAAAATTTATTTACTAAAAATTAGCAAGAATTTGAAAGGGAAATCTGTGAGGAATCTGAAAGAGATTTATATTAGTGATGATGCCCCTCTTTCTGTCCGGGAGGCACGAAAAAGTCTTTTTGAGAAGAAGTCTATGCTAAAGGATATAGGTATTTCAGCTTGGGTGTCTAAAACCGTTCCACCTTTTCTTTATTTTGATCGTCCTAATGGTTCGCGAGCCAAATTCTGCCCTAGTGATAGCAAAGCGCATCAGCGCAGTCAAGCGAGGGGAAGAGGTTTACGCGGTGGTGAAGGTAGAGAAGGAGTTTAATATAGGTCCCTATTTGAGAATATGGTAGTCTTGTGAACGGATGGTTTGTAATCGTGTGAGTATTGTTTAGTGTCAGTTATGAAATTTAAAATAAGTGGTTGTTGCGTTTATTATTAACTTATTCATTTTTTTTTGTGTTATGATGTATTCATTGTTTTGGTTATTTATGTCCCCTATGTTGGCGATTCTTTTTGTGTTATTATTTTTGGTCCATGTTTTCTTATCTTTTGTTTTCTTTCAGGCATTTTTTGGTCTGGATTTTCTCGGTTCTTGGTCGTTTCACTCATGTTATGGTATGGTCACTATTTTTTCGCATTCCAAAATTCCGGTTTCCATCCCTTCGGATTGATTATTTTGAATGTCAAGTTTAGGTAGGGAACGGCTGGGTTTTCTTGAGCGATTCGATGAAATTATATGATTCGGGGGAAGGGGTACTTCACAGAGATTTTGATGTGGGTGAGTTTCATGAGGTTAATCCTGATTCCCTTTATAAGTTTCTGTGTGATTTGAGTTCTATTAGTTGTCAAAGTGAATTTAATATTTTTCATTTAAATTGTCAAGGGATTGGAAGTTCATACCAGTTTCTGAATGAGTTATGTCTGCAATCAACCCCTCATGTTTTAGCTTTAACGGAGACTTGGTTGAAGAACCATAGTTCTTCTCTGTTAGAGATTGGTAATTATAAGCTGTATATTAAAAATAGAGAGATGCATCAACATGGCAGTTTAGCAATTTACGTGCGTAATGATTTTGAGGTTAAGGTGAGAGATGATATAAGAGTTAATCGAGAAATGGTGTTTGAAAGTATGGCGTTAGAATTGCAGTCTCTTAATTTCAAGTGTTTTATGATTGTCGTTTATAGACCCCCTTCGTATAATATAGATGAGTTTAGCTCACTTTTAGAAGAGCAATTGGATAAGTTACCAATTTCAACTAGACCTTGTTTGATTTGTGGTGATTTTAACTTGGATTTAGGAACTGTGAATAGTAACCTTAGAGCTAGGGAGTTTCTAAGCACTATGCTGGGTTATGGACTACAGCCTTCTATTAATATATGTACAAGAGTGAGCCATGATTCTGCTACGTTCATTGATAACGTTTACTTAAATACTGGATATAGTAGTGCGAGTGTCATTGTAAACGACGTTTCGGATCATTTCGGTCTGTTGGTATCTATTCCTTCTCTTTTGAACCGGCCAAGATCAGAGCGTTCTGAAGTACCGGAAAATTGTTTTCCTGTTATTAATGTACCGAAGTTAAAAATGAGCTTGGAGGAAAAAATTGTGATTTTTTATATAGTAATGATATGGATGTGAATGATAAATTTACACTTTGGTATTCGATGATTAAGGATACGGTAATTGCTTGTAGTCAAGTTAGGAAGAAACGTAAGTATTTTGATTCGCCGAAGAAGCCTTGGGTTACGAAGAGTATTCTAGTTTGTCTAGCTAGGCGACAGCAATTGTATAAAAAGTCCGCATTAAGTAATAGTATTAGCGATGTAAATATTTATAAAGCGTATAGCCTAGTAATAAGTTGAATAGTATACTTCGTAAAGCTAAGTTAGATTACCTGAGTGATAGTTTTAAAAATGCGGAGGGTAACCCGAGAAAGACTTGGAATGTTATAAATTCTGTTATTAAACCGAATAAGCCTGAAATTGTTTGTAGTCTTGTTGATGGTGAAAATATTCGCCAAACTACTGAACGTATGTGTGAGCACTTTTCTAGTATAGGGGGCCGGTTAGCGTCGTCTGTTGAGCAGCATGCAAGTGATGGTGATTTTACTCAGTTTTTGCCTGAAAGTACCGACGTTTCTATGTACTTGCGTCCGGTTACTGAAAAAGAATTGTGTGATGTGGTAAAAGGTATGCGAAACAGTGCATCCGGGTCAGACTTTATTTCAACACAGGTTTGCAAGTAAATTTTTCTTGTGATATTGCAACAAATTTTGTATCTGATTAATGCTAGTTTTAAATGTGGTATATATCCGGAGTGTCTTAAAAATGCCAGAGTAATACCTTTATTTAAAGGGGGTGATAAGAAAAATGTGAATCATTATCGACCGATATCCCTCCTTTCTGTTATATCTAGGCTAGTAGAAAAACTTATTAATTCTAGAGTATCTGAGTTCTTGGAGAATATTTCCTTTTCCCATTCTAATCAGTTCGGTTTTCGTAAGGGGATGTCTACTGAACAGGCAGTTTTATTTTTGACGACGTTTGTGCATGATGCTTTGGACCAAAGTTTTAAGGTGGCGTCTATTTTTTAGATATTGTTAAAGCGTTCGATTCAGTTGACCATGAAATTTTAATTATGAAGCTAGAAAATTGTGGAATTAGAGGTAATGCGTTGAAGTTATTTGGAACTTTTTTGAGGGGTAGGACCCAGTGCGTTGAAATTTCTAATGTGAGGTCTGGTGAAAGAATGGTTGATTATGGTGTTCCACGGGGTTCTGTTTTAGGTCCGCTTTTATTCTTGGTTTATATTAACGACTTACGATTTTCTGTTTTGGATTTGTTAGATAATGCACATTCTAATTGTAGGGTGATTATTCCAAGTTTTGCAGATGATACCCATTTTACTGCCGCAGCAAAGACTGAATCTGATTTAATAGAAATAATTAGAAGAGGTATGTTAGGTATAGATAAGTGGATGAGAGTGAATAAGCTTTTGTTAAACCATAGTAAATCAGGTTTTATTATGTATGGTAGATCATCAGATTTTTACCCTTGGGTTGTTGATTTGCAAATGGAGAATTATGTAATTAAGCGTACAAATACTATACGATACCTTGGTGTTATTGTGGATGAATGCCTTAGTTTTAAAAATAATGTTTCTTTTATTAGTAGTAAGATTGCAAGAAATGTTGGAATGATGAGAAAGTTGAAAAATATTTTCCATGATTCTGTTTTGAGATTGATTTATTTTTCGTTAGTTCACCCGTATTTAGTATATTGCGTGAGTATATGGTCTAGCACATTTTCAGTGCATTTGCAGCAGTTACGTGTGATACAAAATATGGCACTGCGAGTGTTGTCCGGAGATAATCGCAGAACGTCGGTTAGATCCCAAAATGTACAGTTAAATATTATCCCTGTGTCAGGTCTTGGAAAATTTTACCATGGGTTATTTATGTTTAAATATTTTTCTAATTTGGTTCCCAAGTGTTTTTCAAATTTTTTAAATTTATTTATTTCTGGTCATGATGTACACAATTATCCTACTCGTCATGCTAGAGATATACGGACACCTCAAGTTACTAGTACTAGATCGCTATTTTCAATACGTCATGTGGGGCCAGTTGTCTGGAATAATTTGCCTGTTTCTTTAAAAAGGTCAGCGAATCTATGTGAATTCCGTCGGGCCCTTAAAGCCCTTTGTCTCCATAGGTATGAATTTGTTTAAAGGGTGGTATAGTTGAGTCACTCTCAGGTTTGCCCGGAACCCGTTTTTCCTATATTTTTTTTTTTTTTTTTTTTTGTTTATTTATTATTTATGGGATGGCGGCGGGAAGTTTTGGAGTATGTGAAGTATTGATTTTTGGTTATTGCGACCAGGAGCCGAGTGAGTGTAAGATTTTCATTTTTTCTTCTTTTTTTTCTTTTTCTTTCTTTCTTTTTTTTCTCTTCTTTCTCTTTATTATGTTATTATAAGTGTTAATTTTAAGAGGCTAAATACTTCCGAACAAGCGTTAGCTTATGGAAGGTCATTTGTTTTTTTTGTGTTGTGTTGTTTTTGGAATAAACCCTTATCTTATCTTAATCCCTTTTCAAGTGCTTTTTGCCAAAGAAGAAGAAGTGAAGCTCACAATACTTTCCCTAGGCTTGATGTGTGCTTTGGTTTTATTTCTTAAAGTTACACTTTTAACCTATAACACAAACTTTGTCTAAGTTTAACAAATGTTAATGCCCTTGGGAGGAGGGAGGGGGGGGGGCTGGAGAGAAATACTTCAAAAGACTTACTTATGGCAGGATTTATTAAAACAATGCAGCTTATCCTCTCTTCTGGAATAAACACTATTTTGAGAAAATTCTAATTTCATTACATTCAGAAAATTTCTAATTATTTGATTTTCAGAGTTGCTTCTATGTTAACCACTTCCTAAACTCTCCTTGTAATGCCTGGATAAAGCCCTAAGCTATATTCAAGTGTGATCAGATTTTGCTGGTTCTACATCATTTAAAAAACAAAAAATTCACATCAACAGTTGATTAAAAACGCTAATTCTAAAAAAGTGAAGTTTTTGGCTATTGATACAGAGGCTACTGTGCTGGTTTGTAGTTAAACTAGAATTATTTCCAAAAATTCAATAAATATAATTTTCTGAATATAATAAAGTAAGAGATTAGTTGTTTATAACTTCATAACTATATATAACTATATATTATAGTTTTATAACTATAGAAATTTAGTTTAGAACAGGGGATTAAAAAAACTGCAGTTTAAACACTTTAATAATCATTAATACCACTAAACTCCCTATTCAATAGTCTCTGGAAGTATAATAGTTGCTATGGATTTACATTCCAACCCCCCTCCCCCTGTGCCAATGCCTTGGCACAACCCTAGGTTTTATACAGAGTCAGCTGATTTTGTTTTGTTTTGATAATCTTGGTGCAAGATTCTTGTCTGAACTAAAGCACTATAATAACAAAAAAGTAATATTATTGGATTCCCTATTGATGGCTTTTTCTGAACAAAAGACTGAGTAGTGATAATTGAAACCCTCCTAATGTATGGATATGTTTGATGTATGTTTGGCTATGTTTGATCTATGTATGGTGGCTATATGTTTGGCCCTAGGCTATGTTTGAATTATTATTATTAATTATTTGAATTAGAAGATTGAATTATTTCTTTTTAGGGTTTCGTTGATAATAAAAACAAGAAAATAAGCAAACTTTTTGTATATGGCCAAGGACTATAGCCAGACATTGAGGGGTGGGGGTAAAACTAGCATGTGCTTGTCACAACAGCATCTATTAGCCTATATTTGGAAACAATCGGTGAACAGGGAATCAAGTAATATTTCTCTTCTGTTATTACAGTCTTTTCCTCTAAAAAAAGGGTGACACTCTTGTGAATGGCATCTTCTGTATATATTATATATATACTGTATACTCTGTACATAAATACTGTATACATAACATTTATAACAAATGAGTAGTGCCATTTAATACTATTTCAAAATATTGTATCCTAGTCCCTTGCCAGATATTTCCCAAGGCTATATACAGTAATTTGATGTTTATGTTGGTTTGCATCATTGTTTGTACTTAATGCTCATCAGCCGTTGGTTCATAATGAGAAATAAAAAAACAAAAAAAACACAAAAAACAAATATAGTCAAAAAGTTTTGTAGCCAAGGATTATATTTGGCCAAATTAGGGGGAAAGGAGGGTGAGATGTATTGTCACAGCAGTGACCAATATATTTGAAAACAATGAATAGGAATCAAACAGTACTTCTTTTTGTTATAATAATGTTTAGTTTAGAAGAGGCTATGCATAAGAATATTGGGTACTTCTATGTTAAACGCACTGGAGACGCGACAGAAAACCCGTTTTGTATGGGTTAATTCAAGACACTACTATACAGTAATGAATACTTAGCGTGGTTTTAACATGCGTTGACGATATTTAAACTGCTGTTTTTTGGAATTTAGAGGGAGAAAAAGGTACCTAGGTTTGGTTAGGTTATGTATTTAATATATGGAATGCTTTACCCCCCCCCCCCTAAAGTGCAAATATATAGCCCAAATTTGTTTCTAAACTATTATATATTCATCCTATTTTATTTTATTTCATTAGCATTAACCAAACAAGCACTATATAAAAGAGTGCGTTTAACATAGAAGTACTGAATATTGTCTAGAAAACGAATCCTCTACCAAGACTACTGAATCTTGTAACAATATTACTAAAACCAAACAAAGTCAATAGACTAGACATGTCAGTCCAATTTTTGGGTAAAATACCAGTTGAGGGGTTTCTTGCTACCTTGGAAAGTAGCTGAGTTAGATGAATAAAACTTTAAGGAATAAATCCAGGGCCTAAAATCAGGATTGAGCAAGGGTACAATATTCAAAACATATTACTTGACCTTTTTTTTACTTGACTATTTGAACAGAAGATTCTATTTTTTTAAGGTATACTTTTACACAGCAACAATTTTTGAAGTCCATTAATAGTAAATTTGGCAATATTTCTATTACTGAGCTGTGAATTAGGTGAAAACACTACTTGATGCCATTTTTTATGCTCTTCCTGAATATGAAAATCATTTTACTTAGTAATTAAATTTCAAGCCCTTTATGGACAACAAAATTCATACCTTTTTATCTTAATTTTGGCTACAAAATGGGTAAAAATATTTGTTTAACCCTCTGACCACATATTTATTTTTCCAATTCGGTTTAAAAAACGTTGTTTTTTGTAAATGGTTAAGTAAATTTTTTTAAACAGCAATTTATCAAAATTTATTTAAAGTAAAATTTTGTTTAGTACAGACAGCTTTTTTTTAGTATTAATTAAAAAAACTTCCCGAAAAATAAGTTTTTCAAAGAAAAGTAAAGGCCATTTTAAAATTTAAGCTCAGCAGATACAAATACCTGTTAAAATTCAAACTCAGAACGACCAGAAATTACTATTAAAGAATGAATCAAACCCAAAACGAACAGAAATTAAATAAACAATCATAGCAAAAAACATACAACAAGTAATAAATATAAATTAATAAACAGATCTTGAAGCGAATAATGCTTAGACTGAATATGAAAATCAAGCTTAAAACGAAAAAAAAATATTTTGTTACTGAAGTATAGAAACTTAAAACGAACAGAAATTAAATAAACAATCAATGCAAAGAACATACAATAGATATTAATGTAAATGAAAAAATAAATCTTAAAACGAGTGAAACTTAAATTGAATATGCAAATCAAGCTTGAAACAAACACAAATCACTAAAAACAAGAGTTTGGGTACCACCTCCTTCTCTCACTGTAAAAGTCTAAAACCTACTGCGTTATTGGCGCTTCACTGAAAACCAATTTTATGACAAATATTTTCTTTTATACTTAATATTGAAAATAAACATTAAAATTATAGTAACATTTTGAATTGATGATCTTTCAGTAATTCATATCATTGTGCGTGAAATAGTCCGTTTAATTTACTAGCTCGTTCTGAAGGAGTTCAAGGAAAATATAATTTCAATACAGACAAGAGTGTGGATACTGCCCCCTTCCTAATCTGTATATAAAAACCAAAAGTCTATAATGTCATTGGCGCTTAACTGAAAACAAATTAGCCTATATTACAAATATTTCCTTTTTCAGTTCTTACAGAATTGAAAATAATAATAAAATTACAGTGAAATAACTTGTTGAACTGATGGATCTTTCAACAATTAATATCATTATACATCAAATATGTTGTTTATACTTTCCAAGACTGTTCAAGACGCACATAGTTTTCAGTAAAGCGCCAATGACGCAATAGGTTTTAGACTTCTACAGTGAGAGACGGAGGTGACACCCAAATTCTTGTTTGTAGTGATTTTTGTTCGTTTCAAGATTCATTTGCATATTAAATTTAAGTTTCACTTGTTTTAAGATTTATTTATTCATTTACATTAATATATATTGTATGTTTGTTTGCATTGATTGTTTATTTAATTTCTGTTCGTTTTAAGTGTAATTTATGCTTCAATAGCAAAATATTTTTTTTTTGTTTTCAGCTTGATTTTCATATTCAATCTAAGCATTACTCGCTTTACGATCTATTTATTCATTTTTATTATTACTTGTTATGTTTTTTCCTATGATTGTTTATTTAATTTCTGTTCGTTTTGGGTTTCATTTATTCTTTAATAGTAATTTCTTGGTTGTTCTGAGTTTGAATTTTAACAGGTATTTGTATCTGCTGAGCCTAAGTTTAAAATGGCCTATAATTTTCTTTGAAAAACTTATTTTTCGGAGAGTTTTTTTTAAAATTAATTCTTGTTTGTTTTTGATTGCAAAATGTTTTAAGTTTTGAAAATTCCTTATTTCGAAATCGAACTTAAAAAAAAAAATGTTCATCAAAGTATCAAAACTGGCATCAAAATAACAATACCAAAATGAAAAAATGGGTTTGTGTCAATCCCATAGTTTTTATTATCTGATATTTGAACTATTTTTAACAAAATGGCTATCTCAAAATTTTTATTGATGGGTTGGGGGAAAAGGGCGTCGGGGGGGGGGGGAGGCTAATTGCCCATTGGTCTCTTTTGACTCTTTAAAAGTGAACTAGAACTTTCAATTTTCAATCAAATGAGCCCTCTCTGAAGTTTATACAAGCATACCGTCTATAAGAACCATATATATCCCCGGAGTATAACTTACAACGCCTCTCCCTGGGCCCTGGGGGATTGTGTCGGACCTGGAGTTTTAATATCTGATGTTTGAACTATTTTTGACAAAATGGTCACCTCAGATTTTTATCGGATGGGTTTATCCATTTGATAAACCCAAAGGCGTGGTGGGCAGAAGGGGCTAGTTGCCCTCTGATCTTTTTTACTCTGAGAAAATGAACTAGAACTTTTAATTTCTATTCAAATGAGCCCTCTCAGAAGTTTAGGTGAACATCCCCTTCATAAGAACAATATACAGCCCCAGGACATAGCTTACAATGTCTAACCCCTGGGCCCTGGGGGGTTGTGTCGACACCGGAGTTTTTGTTATCTGACCTTTGAACTATTTTAAAAGAATAGCTATCTCAAAATTTGTATCGGATGGGCTTGGGAAAAAAAGGGGTGGGGAGCTAGGGGCCCTCCAATCTTTTTTGACCCTTAAAAATTGAACTAGAACATTCAATTTCTATTCAAACAGCCCTCTATGAAATTTATACAAGCATCCCTTCCATAAGAAGCCCCCAGGGCATAACTTGCAACACCTGCCCCCAGGTCCTGGGTGGTTTTGTTGACACCAGAGTTTTTTTTTATCTGACCTTTGAATTATTTTTAACAAAATGGATATCTCAAAATTTTTCATCGGATGCATTAGGGGGAAAGGGGCGTAGGGGGGGATAGTTGCCCTCTGATCTCTTTTGACTCTTAAAAATGAACTAGGATTTTCAATTTCCAATCAAATGAGCCCTCTATGAAGTTTGTATAAGCATCCTATTCATAAGAACCATACACGCCTTTAGGGCATAACTTAGAACACCTTCCCCTGGGCTGTGAGTGGGAGTTGTATTGACACCGGGGTTTTTCTTATCAAACTTTTGAACTATTTTTTTTTAACAAAAATGTCTATCTCAAAATTTTCATCAGATGGGTATGGAAAAAGAAGGCATGGGGGGGGGGGGGGTAGTTACCCTCGGATCTCTTTTGACTCTTAAAAAGCGAACTAGAACTTTCAATTTCCAATCAAATGAGCCCTCTCAGAAGTTTATATGAGCATCCCTTTCATAAGAACCATATATGTCCCCAGGGCGTAACTTACAACGCCTGCCCCCTGGCCCTGGGGGGTTGTGTTGACACCTGAGTTTTTGTTATCTGACTTTTGAACAATTTTAAACTTAATGGCTATCTCAAAATTTTTATCGGCTGCATTTGGGAAAAAAGGGGCAGGGGCTAGTTGCCCTCCAATCTCTTTTGAATATTAAAAACTGAACTAGAACTTTCAATTTCCAATCAAATGAGCCCTCTCTGAAGTTTTTATGAGCATCCCTTCCATAAGAACTACAAATTCCCCCAGGGCATAACTTACAATGGCTGCCTTTGGGCCCTGAGGGGTTGTGTCAACCCTAGAATTTTCATTATATAGTCTTTGAACTATTTTTAAAAAATTGCTATCTTAAAGTTCTTATCAGATGGGTTTCAGAAAAACAGGGCATGGCTAGGTGCCCTCCAATCTCTTTTCACTCTTAAAAAGTGACATCAAACTTTCAATTTCCAATCAAATGTGCCCTCTCTGAAGTTTTACAAGCATCCCTTCCATAAGAACTATATATTCCCCCAGGGCATAACTTACAACACCTGCCCCCGGGCCCTGGGGGGGCGTGTTGACACTGGAATTTTTGTTATATGATCTTTGAACTATTTTTAACAAAATAGCCATCTCAAAATTTTTATCAGATGCATTTGGGAAAAAGGGGTTTGAGGGGAGGAGGGGGCTGGTTACCCTCTGATATCTTTTGATGATTAAAAAGTGAACTAGAACTTTCAATTTCCAATCATATGAGCCCCCTTTGATGTTTATACGAGCCTTCCTTCCATAAGAACCATATATGCTCCCAGGGCATAACTTATGACCCTTGCCCTGAAAAATGTGTGTGGAGTGTCCTGCTCAAAGATATAATTTCTAGAAATTTCAACTATGTTGAACAAAATGGCTATATCAAAATTTTGATTGGATGTGTTTGGGGAAATGGTGGGCGTTGAAGGGGTGTTAGTTGCCCTCCAATCACTTTTGACTATTAAAAAGTGAACTACCCATTTAAACTTACAATCGAATGAGCCCTTTCTGAAGTTTCTATGACAACATTGTCTATAAAAACGTTATATGCCCCCAGGGCATAACTTACAATCCTTTCCCTGAGGGGTGTGGGGGGGCTGTTATCCTCAAAGACCTAATTTCCAAAATTTTCAACTACATTGAACAAAATGGCTATCTCAAAATTTTGATTGGATGTGTTTGGGGAAAGGTGGGCGTGAGAGGGGGGTTAATTGCCCTCCTATCACTTTCAACTATTAAAAAGGACAGAAGCCCTTTGAATTTCCAATTGAATGAGCCCTTTTTTAATTTTTTACGACAAAGCTTTCTGTAAAACACCTTATATGCCCTCAGGGCATAACTTACAACCCGTGCCCTAAGGGCTGTGGAGGGAGTGTCCTCCTCAAAAACATAATTTCTGTTTGGAAATCAACTATGTAGAACAAAATGGCTATCTAAAAAATTTTGATTGGATATGTTTGGGGAACTGGTGGGCGAGAAAGGGGTGTTAGTTGCCTTCCAATCACCTTTGACCCTTAAAAAGGGCACTAGAACTCAATTTCTAATCAAATGAGCCCTCTTTGAAGTTTCTACAATGACCCCTTCCTTAAGAAGTGCCTCTGGGAAAAAAATATAATAAAACATTGGAGCTGTATGGCCTTTACTATAGGCAATGCTATAACGTTGCCTCTGAAATGGTAAAGTAAATGTTTGAAAATACAAACTTTATTTCTATTGCCAAAGCCTAATCATTCCATATCCAAACTATTTTCATCCTGACAAGGCACTGTCCTCAGATTCTTCCATCTTACTTCCCAATTAGGGCCTACCAGTATACTGCAACACAAATCAAATGCATATAATTCAAAAAAACAAAATGTTGGTTTACATGCCAATAATAGTATGAGTATTCAGGCATATAGCAAGACATTAAAAAACAATATCAATCTACCAGCACAAAAATACATATAGATTTGGTAGTTCCTTGAATAACAATGAAAAATGAACCATGAATGATGTGAGTATGTCAAAATTGGGATGCATAGAATTTGTCAACACAGGAAGAATCCTTGAATAGTGAAATCATGTGATAGCAATGTAAATAAGCCTAAATAAATGCAAGCACATCCAAATGACAGGTTTTTAGCATAGAATTAAACTAGTAGCTGCTGCATATGTAAATTGCAGGATACCTGGTCAGAGGGTTAAAACTTACTATTCAGTTATAATTCCATTTTGTGAAAATTATGTAATTCAAGGGCATTGATTCATCATGACCCAACTGAATAATCAATTTATAAATCAAACAGTTTGTGGTAATGAACTGTAAGTAAGGAGCAACCTGGCTCAATGGTAACCAAAACTCTGAAAAACCAAATTTTGATACCAATAGAGACATCAAAAGAATTAGATTTTTATGCTGATTTCAAATATATGTTTCATCAAGTTTAGACTTACCCATCAAAAGTAAGAAGCCTGAGAAAATTTGCCTCATTTTTGAAAAAAGGAGGAAACACCCCCTAAAAGTCACAGCATCTTAATGAAAATCAGATAGTCAGATTCAGAGTATCAGAGAACCCTACTGTAGAGGTTCTAGACTCCTATCTGCAAAAAGTGAAATTTGTATTTTTTGCCAGAATAAAGATCACTGATGCATGTTTATTGTGTTTTCTAGGGGTAATTGTATTGACTGAGTGGTCCTAGAATATTGCAAGAGGGTCCATAATGGAAATTAAAAGTTCTAGTGCCATACAAAAATTGGAGGGCAACTAGGCCTCCTCCCATGCAATTTTTTTCCCAAAGTCACCTGATCAATATTTTGAGATAGCTATTTTGTTCAATATAGTTGAAAAAGCTAATGACCATGTCTTTGAGGATGACTTAATCCCATACAGTCCCAGGGGAGGGGCTGCAAGTTACAAACTTTGCGCATTGTTTACAAATAGTATTGGTTATTGGGAAATATACCAACATTTTCAGAGGAGATTTTTTCTGAGGGGAGGGGGGTCAGCAGGAGAGGATCTTTCCATGGAGAATTTTTAATGAGGAAAGGAAATTTCCTCTGAAGGGGGTGCTGGATTTCCCAGCGTTATTTAAAAACAATCAGAAATTAAATAAAACAACAAGTATTTTCAACTGAACATAAGGAGCAACATTAAAGCTTAAAACAAACAGAAATTATTATGTACATGAGGGAGTTCTCCCCCTTGTCAATACCTTGCTCTTTATGGTAAAGTTTGAACTTTGTTCTAATTCTTTAAGAATGACCCCTGAATCACAAAGGCCATTTAATTAGAATAAATAGCTCACTTGGTACTAAAATAAAAATTTTTAGCATAAAGAGCAAGGTATTGACAAGGGGGGGGGGGCCTCTCATATACATAATAATTTCTGTTTGTTTTAAGTTTTAATGTTGCTCCTTACTTTCAGTTGAAAAAATTGTTGTTTTTTTATTTAATATTTAAAAAATTGTTGTGTTTCCTTTGAGCTGTTAGCATCACTGTTGATTAAACCTGTGAACCTGTACATTGAATCAACTGTGAGAAATCAAGTGCCAGAAAACATATGAAAGGTTATATATTGGCATATTAGGGGGGAGGGATGAGGAAGAATAGAAGAGCTGCAGTCAAAACATGTTAAGTACAATTATTCTGCATGTTATGAAGTAAAAATTTTTCTAACCCTTTTCTATAGCCAAAAATAAGAGAAAATATATCATCTTTAAGAGTTTATAAAGAGCTTAAAATTGAATTTCCAATAAAAATAATTATTATAGCCTATTTAGAAAGAGCATAAAAAGGCATCAAGTGTTATGCTCATGTAATCCATAGCTCAGTAATGGAAATATATACGTCACTACCTCTTGGAGGGGAAGGGGTGGATGTAAATGCTTTGAAATACCCAACTGTAAGATCATATGTAAAAAATTGGGCAGTGTTTACCATATTTAAGCTGAGACTTAAACCACATGTCTGTGATTAGGGGTAAAATTCTAGTTTAAGGGCTTCTTCCTATCTTGGAAAGTAGTTAAGTTAGGAGAATATAACTTTCAGGAATGAATCGAACATCAAAATTATACCCTGGGAAGATATTACCAAGCTATTATATCAACCTTTTATTATCTCTGGTTCTTAGAAGATTGCCTAAATGGTACCTATCTGAACTCTGACAAAAAATGTTTAACCTTAATTTTGAGTTTTCATTTTCTTTTCCATTAGCTTTGGTTTCTGAAAATGCAATCTGTTATTTCAGTAGTTTTAAGCATTATCAAAGGGTTTCTTAATAGCTTTAAGGAACAAATTTATAGATATTTAAAACCTTATAAATTGAGATTCAGCAAAGGTATGAGGCTCAAAAAACAATTTTTTTTCATACCTCAATTGAACAGAAGATCCATTTTGAAAGGTTTTACTTTTATAACACAAAGATTCTTAAAGGTCGTTAAGGTCAATGCCCTCTGGAGGGAGGAGTAGAAGTATATGGTTCAAAATATCTTCCCTAGAGATCATTAAGCCTCTGGATATATTCCTAAGTTTTATTTGCCTAAATCACCTACTTTTGAAGATTGCAAAAAGGACCCATGATTAGGGCCCTGCTGCTGACCATCAGGGCATTTAAAACTTTTAGTGTTTAGCCCATAAACTAGTAAAGCCTAAGCAGCCTAGCATATAAAGAAAATTCTGACAGATCCAATTTTGGAACAATTCATGGTATATGCCTAGTTAATTACCCAGAGAGAAGGAAACATGTTAAGAAAACAATTCTTGCTTCATAATAGGCTATGCAGATTAATTGTAGCACACTAACACATTTTGCATGCAGTCCTACTATACTTTACGTCCCCTTCCCTAATGTGCAAATAGCCCAAATTATATATTTCCCATCTATTCTCCCCAAGGTTGCCACCGTCTGGGATTAATCCCAGTTTTCCAGGATCTTTTTTACAGTCTGAGATTTTTTGTGTCTGGGATTTTTGGGACTTTCTGTAAAAAAAGGAATTTTTTGCTAAAAACTGGGATTTTTTATTAAAAGGAGATTTTCAATCTCCTTCGTTTGTTCCCTCTGGATTTGCTCTATTACACTGGGGCTATGATTTTTTTGGTTTGGGAATTGACTTTTGAAAATTTGACTCCAATGTAAACAACAAACAGCAAATTCAGAACAAAAACATTTGCTTGAATTCTTGATATCATTTTATGAGTCTCAAATGTATTTCGAAATCTAGGGCAGCAGAAGTGATAAATACCATTGGAAAACTTGCTATGCTCAGTTCCAGTGTCTTTTTAGTTTGGTGTTTTGCAGATGAAACTTTGTGAAAAATGAGTTTTATTAAGTCTTGACCAAATGATCTCTCAGCATTCTAAATTTCCTTAGGTTGTAGCAAGATTCAATAGTTTAGGTTCAATATATGTAGTTGTACATTTTTCCTGTTTAAAGATCATACACCAATTGATTCAAAAGATCACTCTGAGCACTATCAGCATATTCCCCCAATTTTTCTAATATTTTTAGACACTTTCATGCATATGATATTCCACTAAGTATTTAAATCTTTGAAGATCACAGATGAGTATCCAGATAAACAAAGAAAAATTGAAAATATTTATCTGGATTACATTCTCTAAGAAGACTTAGTGTTTACACTTATGCTAACCAAGCTTAGTTTGATTTATTGAAGCTCATTTGTCCAGTTTCTTAGGGTTGTCATTTGAGCTGTGACTACTGAACCATACCAATAAATATCTGAGAAACTAGTTATTTTTTAATTGGTTGCTTTACATAGTGCTTTTTACTAATAACTTGGTAATAGCAGTTTTTCTGACTGTTGCTTTACAGTTTTCTCTTCAAATACCCAAAGGCCAGGTTTAATACCAAGAAAGTTGGCTTCTAAGTACCCAGATTTGGGAAAAAGGGGTCTGTTTTTCTTATGGATTCTTTCATGTGAAAACAGCAGATTCCTTTTATTATACAATGAAGAATCTGTGGACTGAATGTTTGAATGATATTGTATAGATTTTTCTCAGACCTTAGTAAGTTTGGAATCCAGGTTTTCTGGGCAGTGAAGTCAGGCCTTGAGATTTCAAAAGGATACTTTTGTAAGATGAATGATAGTTCTGCTGTCCATTTCTTGATTGGCAAGACTTTTGCTAAACAGAAAAGCAGGTATGGTAAAAGGGAAATGGACAAATGAAGACATGATAAAAGGCAAGTTTTACTACTTGTCAAGCCATATTGAACATTAGCATGTCAAGACTATCCATTGTCTGGAAAAATATTATGGAAATCCAAGAATGTAGACAGGTCTTCCATCTCATTTTTCTATTTTCTGGGCAGGAATAATCAGAGGGTTAGAAAATGGAAAAATGGGACAGAAGTAGAAGTGTGGACAGCTGTTCTGGAAAAAATGCCAGAAGAAGGAGATGATTAGACACAATAATTGATAAATAAAATAGGTGTCTAAGATGGTTTAGAATAGAAAAAAGGTAAAGTATTTAACTGAGGCTTTAAATTTGTTTTCTATAGGTTTTGGCTCAGAAAAACAGATTTGATGAGGATTGCTGATAAATTTATGAACACATTTAAAAAAAAAAGAAACACCAAGTTTTTGAAAAAACTGCCTAGTCTGGACAACTACTACTTTTTCCAGATTTATGTCCCATTTTTTCAGAAAACAGATAGTCTGGATGTGCTATACAGCTGCAAAGCATGACATCAATTCTTGGACAGGAAATTAAAATAACAATGAAACGTGGATGCATTGACATGTTTTCTTGGAACTTTGTAAAATTGTTTTGGCATAAAATTATTTGTTGTAGATCCTACTAATCCACCCGAATGTTTTCATGTCAAAATAATACTAGGAATATTGATAATCAATTGTTAGTTACAACTAGTACCCAAGTTTCACTGTATTTTGAATTATACACCTTGATTTTTATGTCATCAATGTGCAGCCTTATGTTGTATAACCTAAAAACTGTGTTCTGGGATTTTTTTGGAAGAAAAATTGGGATTTTATTTTTGAGCAGGTGGCAATCATGATTCTCCCAATGCATCTCTTGTTTTAACCCTTTCTCTTGTGTTCCTGTAAATTGAATCAACTATGACAAAACAAGAACCAGAAAAACAAGTGCAGGGAGGCAGAATGCACAGGAATGATATAATTTGGGCTATGTATTTGCACATTAGGGGGGGGGATTGGGTGTAAAGTACAGTGGGACTGCATGAAAATTATGTCAGCTAGACCTACAATTATTCTGCAAATTGCAAAGTAAGAATTGTTTTCTTAACAATTCTTATTTGAAACTTTTGAAACTTTTTTGAGAGGTAGGACCCAGTGCGTTGAAATTTCTAATGTGAGGTCTGGTGAAAGAATGGTTGATTATGGTGTTCCACAGGGTTCTGTTTTAGGTCCGCTTTTATTCTTGGTTTATATAAACGACTTACGATTTTCTGTTTTGGATTTGTTAGATAGTGCACATTCTAATTGTAGGGTGATTATTCCTAATTTTGCAGATGATACCCATTTTACTGCTGCAGCAAAGACTGAATCTGATTTAATAGAGATAATGAGAAGAGGTATGTTAGGTATAGATAAGTGGATGAGAGTGAATAAGCTTTTGTTAAACCATAGTAAATATGGTTTTATTATATATGGTAGATCATCAAATTTTTACCCTTGGGTTCTGGATTTGCAAATGGAGAATTATGTAATTAAGCGTACAAATACTATACGATACCTTGGTGTTATTGTGGATGAATGCCTTAGTTTTAAAAGTCATGTTTATTTTATTAGTAGTAAGATTGCAAGAAATGTTGGAATGATGAGAAAGTTAAAAAATATTTTCCAGGATTCTGTTTTGAGATTGATTTATTTTTCGTTAGTTCACCCGTATTTAGTATATTACGTGAGTATATGGTCTAGCACATTTTCAGTGCATTTGCAGCAGTTACGTGTGATACAAAATATGGCACTGCGAGTGTTGTCTGGAGATAATCTGAGAACCTCGGTTAGATCCCAATATGTACAGGTAAATATTATCCCTGTGTCAGGTCTTGGGAAATTTTACCATGGGTTATTTATGTTTAAGTATTTTTCTAATTTGGTTCCCAAGTGTTTTTTAAATTTATTTATTTCTGGTGATGATGTACACAATTATCCTACTCGTCATGCTAGAGATATACGGACACCTCAAGTTACTAGTACTAGATCGCTATTTTCAATACGTCATGTGGGGCCAGTTGTCTGGAATAATTTGCCTGTTTCTTTAAAAAGTTCAGCGAATCTATGTGAGTTCCGTCAGGACCTTAAAACCCTTTGTCTCCATAGGTATGAATTTGTTTAAAGGGTGGTATAGTTGAGTCACTCTCAGGTTTGCCCGGAACCCGTTTTTCCTATATATTTTAATTTTTTTTGTTTCGTTTATTTATTATTTATGGGATGGCGGCAGGAAGTTTTGGAGTATTCACATACTCCAAAACTAACAGCATTGATTTTTGGTTATTGCGACCAGGAGCCGAGTGAGTGTAGGATTTTCATTTTTTCTTCTTTTTTTCTTTCTTTCCTCTTTTTTTCTCTTTATTATGATATTATAAGTGTTAATTTTGAGAGGGTAAATACTTCCAAACAAGCATTAGCTTATGGAAGGTCATTTGTTTTTTTGCGTTGTGTTGTTTTTGGAATAAACCCTTATCTTATCTTAACATGTTTCCTTCTCTATAGGTAATTAACTAGGCATATAACCAACTCACTTTTCAAGCAGTACAATGGAGATTTAACAGCAGTTTAGCTGTTTTTGGTTATTAGCTCTCTAACTATGCTACTGGGTAGGCCTATCTTGCCCTGTATTTATTGTAATCTAAATAGCCTATTAACAAAATCAAACTGTTTAACATTTTTGGGTAAAATTCTACTTTAACTACTTTTGGCTATCTTAGAAAGAGGTTATGTTAGGAAATGAAACTTTCAGGGATGAGTCTACAGGCTAAAGTATGTCTCAGAAAGTTATTTTGAAGTATCTCCTCCCTCTGGAGAGGCCTGAAATTTGTCTACATGACAGGTCTACAGGCAACCTATTGAAACTTTGACAAAGCAACATTTTACCTCAATTTTCAGTTTCTTTTTCTCTGACTTTAGATCTAAAAATGCAATTCTTGTTGTTTATGTAGAATTTTTAGCCATATTAATACTTTTTTCCAAAATTTATATATTTTTTTTTCAAAACCTTATAAATTGGGATTGAGCTAAGTTGTGAAGCTGAAAACAAATTTGATGAACTTCATTTAAGCAGAAGATCTACTTTACAAGGTTTCACTTTTATAGCACACATATTTTATGAGGCGGAAAACAAGAGATTTGATGAGATACAATGAGTAAGTCAAAGGTATTAAAAAAAGACAGGATTTGTGGAGACAGGATTGTTTCACCTCTGGAGGTAGAAAAAAGGGGGAAGTCTTTCTTTTATTTGTGCCTTGATTTGATTCCACTTCAGGTCCAAGTGTCACTATTTTCCTGATTAGAAGATATTTCTTACTCAAGTGTCTTCTGTCAGCCTGCTGTTATGCCATTGATTTACTGATTTCTACCATGAAAAAATGTGGCCATTAAGAGGTGTCATATTATCTGGGAGAAATTTTTTGTTGTAATTTTCTGTTCTTGTAAAATAAACAAGATTTTTTTTTGTATTTACTGATGCTTCAGAAAGAAGAAAGGGAAACTGAATCCTGAGAACTAGATATTAGACTGTAGACCAAGGAAATTGAACAACACTTGTGATGGAAATCCAATAAAAGAATGGGAAATCCAGCAAACAAATGGAAATCCAATCAGGATCTTAAAATGAAACATGTTGTTTTGTCAACAAACTGAAAATTCAATTTGGGTATGGGAATTCAGCATTTTTGTTTCTCAACAAATTGGAAATTCAATAATGACCATGGACTTCCAAAATGGTCTCCAATATTCAATTTCAGCTGTTGAAATTCAAATTTTGTTGTTGATAAACATTACAAACAATTTTGTAGAATCTCAAATGATTTTTTTCTTTACAGTGTGGGGCTATTGGGCCAGCAGAACTTTAAAAAGTGATGTTGAATGACACTCATTTTAAAGGCATATCCTGGGAAGGCAGATTTTAAACTTATTACTCATATCTATGTGCTTTTTATCAATTTGAAAGATTTTTAAAGGTCATCAAACTTCAGATCCTCTAGAGGGAAAAGGTGTGGAGGTAGGTACTTCAAAATACATTCCTGGGACATGGGCCTACTTTAGCCTGCAGACCCATCCCTGAAAGTTTCATTTTCCTAACCTAACCCCTTTCCAAGATAGCCAAAAGTATCTAAAGTAGAATTTTACCCATTTTAGTATTTTGGATGGGTTGGCACAACTAGAGGGTCTGATATTTTAAAGGCTTAGTGAATCCATTTTAGAGGGACATCCACCACATGGCTAATATGGGAATAAAGTTCATTTGTGATACAAATGGATGTTATATTTAGATTGAGGATGCAATTCTAGGTATATATTTGCACATTAGGGGGGTGGGGGTATATATTCTATGAATATATAGGCTAGGTCCTAAGAAATTCATGAACTTCTTAGAAAAACTGGAAAAACAAGGAAAGAATTGAAGATAAAGGCTCTCCCCCTGCAAAATGTGTTAACTAGGATTAGGTAAAGTTCTACCAAATCATATTATTGACTTATGCATAAAGTGAATATACCACTCGATGCCTTTTTTTTATGCTGATTATGAATATAGTAATCATTTCTATTGGAAATGAATTTCAGCCCCCCTATATATGCCAATTCAGGGTATATATTTTGGTAAAATTCTACTTTAGCTACTTTTCGCTATCTTTGAAAGGGGTTAGGTTAAGAAAATAAAACTTTCAGGGATGGGTCTACAGGCTAAAATATGTCCTGGGAAGATATTTTGAAGTATCCACCTCTACTCCTTCTCCCTCTAGAGGGTCCTGACCTTTGATGACCTTTAAACATATGTGAGTTATAGAAGTGAAACCTTGCAAAATAGATCTTTTGCTTAAATGAAGTACAACAAAATTGTTTTCAGCTTCACAACTTTGCTCAATCCCTATTTATAAGGTTTTAAAGATATGCAAATACATTTCCTAAATTTTGGAAATAAACTATTTATATGTCTTAAAATTCTGCTCAAATAATTGAAATTGCATTTTCACAGCTAAAGCCAGAGAAAAAGAAACTGATAACTGAAAATTAAGGTAAAATGTTGTTTTGTCAAAATTTCAATGGGTAGCCTATAGACTTGTCATGTAGGCAAATTTCATGACCCTCTAGAGGGAGAAGGAGTAGAGGTAGGTACTTCAAAATACCTTCCCGGGACATAGGCTACTTTAGCCTGTAGACCCATCCCTGAAAGTCTCATTTTCCTAACCTAACCCCTTCCCAAGATAGCCAAAAGTAGCTAAAGTAGAATTTTACCTAACCATTAATTGGCATATATAGGGTGGCTGAAATTCATTTCCAATAGAAATGCTGATTATATTCGTAATCAGCATAAAAAAAGGCATCAAATGGTGTATTCACTTTATTCCTAACTCAATAATATGATTTGGTAAAACTTTACCTAGGATTATTCTGCATAGGCTATTAGCCTATGGAGTAAGAATTGTTTTCTTAATAGGTTTCCTTGTGTCCAGCTGGACTCTTAGGATTAAAATACTGGTTGGATAATTTAAAGATTTGTATATATATATACACTGACAAATTAGCCATCTGGTGGTATCCCATTTTAGAGCAATTGAGCCTCATGTGTTATCCATAAATTTCTTAGGTCAAGTAAAGTTTATCTAAACATTTGAATGCACTTTTCCTTAAAAAAATCTTTCAAATAGATAGAAAAGGCAGCCCATACATCAAAATCCACCAATACATCTTTAGACATTCTTAACAAAAATAACTAATTTTTAGTAGTTTTTTCTTCGCTTTCTTCTAGACTAAACCCGTGCAGCACTGTCAATATATTAAAACGGCAGAAGCCACAGAAAAAAAAATACAGGACCCAGGATTCTGCAAAGTTTCGAGGTCAGGTATTGGGTTTGCCTGTAATCCAAGTCTCCCATTTCATTAAGAAAGAAATTTGTTTAGTATGGAAGATTAGACAGAATCATTCCAGCAAGTAAGAAAATGTCTTGATTCTATTTTTCTATTGTGAGAAAATGTGAAACCTTAAGAAACTGAACACTTATTGCGTAATTTCTTTTCATGATAGTGCGTTAGATGGCAGTGCAATCACAAGCAGCGCAATAGCGCTGCCTAAGTAAAGAGCGATGTTTACACAATGTATTACTATCTTTTTTTTCTTTTTTTTTCTTTCTCTATACCAGGGCACTTCGTATCAAAGGAGTTGTCGTAGAAACTTCAAAAAGGCCTCATTCGATTAGAAATTGGAGTGGCTAGTGCCCTTTTTAATAGTCGAAAGTGATTGGGGGCAACTAACTCCCCCCCCCCCACGACCATAATTCTCACAAACATATCCAATAAAATTTTGAGATAGCCATTTTGTTCAGCGTAGTTCATTTCCAGATAGAAAATATGTTATTAAGGAGGTCACTTACCCACAACCCTCAGGGCAAGGGTTTTAAGTTATGCCCTAAGGGCATATAAGAACGATGTTGGCACAATGTATTATTAATTATTTTTTTTCCTTTAGACCAGGGCACTTCGTATCGAAACTTCAAAAAGGGCTCATTCAATTGGAAATTGGAGTGGCTTGTGCCCTTTTAATAGTCGAAAGTGATTGGAATGCAACTAACACCCCTTCCATACTCACCATTTCCCGAAATACATCCAATCAAAATTTTTAGATAGCCATTTTGTTCAGCGTAGTTGATTTCCAGATAGAAATTAGGTCTTTGAGGATAACAACCCCCCACAACCCTCAGGGAGAGGGTTGTAAGTTATGCCCTGGGGGCATATAAAGTTTAATAGAACGCGTTGTCGTAGAAACTTCAAAAAGGGCTCATTCGGTTGAAAATTGAAATGGCTAGTGCCCTTTTTAGTAGTCGAAAGTGATTGGAAGGTATTTAACACCCCTTCCACGCCCACCGTTTCCCCAGACACATCCAATAAAAATTTTGAGATAGCCATTTTGTATCACGCAGTTTAAAGTTCAGGAAATTTTACCTTTGAGCAGGACATTCCCCCCACAGTCATCAGGGCAAGGGTTATAAGTTATGCCCTGGGGGCATATAAGGTTTTTATTGATATCTTTGTCGTAGAAACTTGAAAAAATCCTCATTCGATTGGAAGTTCAAAGGTCTAGTGCCCTTTTTAGTAGTCGAAAGTTTTTGAGGGCAACTAATCCCCCCTCTCACGCCCACTTTTTCCCCAAACATATCCAATCAAAATTTTTACATAGCAATTTTATTCAACGTAGTTGAAAGTTTTGGAAATTAAGTCGCTAAGGATGACAACCCCCCCTTACAATCCTCAGGGCAAGGGTTGTAAGTTATGCCCTGGGGGCATATAAGGTTTTATTGAAAGCGTTGTCGTAGAAACTTCAAAAGGGCTCATTCAATTGAAAATTAAAAGGGCTAGTGCCTTTTGATTGGAGAGCGACTAACGCCTCTCTCACGCCCACCATTTTCTCAAACACATCCAATCAAAAATTTGAAATATCCATTTTGTTCAACGTAGTTAAAAGTTCTAGAAATTAGGTCTTTTAGGATGATAACCCCCTCAGAGCCCTCAGTGCAAGGGTTGTAAGTTATGCCCTTGGGGCATATAAGGTTTATATAGAAAATTTGATGGAAAATTGAAATTGCCCTTTTTAATAGTCGAAAGTGAGTGGATAGTAATTAACCCCCTCTCACGCCCACCATTTCCCCAAAAACATTCAATCAAAGTTTAGAGATAGCCATTTCGTTCAACGTAGTTAAAAGTTCTGGAAATTTTGTATTTAGGGATGACGAGCCCCCAGGACAACGGTTTTAAGTTATGCCCTGGGGGCATATAAGGTTTTTATAGATAGAGTTGTTGTAAAGCTTCAAAAGGGGATCGTTAAAGAGGAAATTGAGTGGGCTAGTGCCCTTTTTTATAGTCGAAAGTGATTGGAGGGTAACTAATCCCCGTCTCACGCCCACCATCCCTCCAAACGCACCCAATCAAAATTTTCAGATAGTCCTGTTGTTCAACATAGTTGAAAGTTCTGGAAGTTAGGTCTTTGAGAATGAACTCCCCCCCCCCAGCCCTCAGAGAAAGGGTTGTAAGTTATGGCATGGGGGCATATAAGGTTTGTATTGAAAGTGTCATCGTAGAAAATTCAAAAGGGCTCAGTTGATTGGAAATTGAAAGGGCTGGTGCCTATTTCAATAGTTGAAAGTTATCGGAGAGCGACTTAAAGCTCTCTCAAGCCCACCATTTTCCCAAACATATCCAATCAAAATTTTGAGATAACCATTTTGTTTGACGTAGTTAAAAGCTCCGGAAATTAGGTCTTAGGAAATGACAACCACCCTAACAGCCCTTAGGGTAAGGGTAGTAATTTATGCCCTGGGGGCATATAAGATGCTTATAGAGAGCATTGTCGTTTCAAAAAGGGCTCATTCGATTGGAAATCGAAAGGCTGAGTGCCCTTTTCAATAGTCGAAAGTGACTGGAAGGCTCTGGCATTTTTATAGTAAAGATCGATGTGAGTATTATGTATTATTTTTTGTTGTTGTTTAGACCAGGGCACTTCGTTTCGAAGGATTTATCGTGGGAACTTCGAAAAGGGCTCATTCGATTGAAAATAGAAAGGGCTGATGCCCGTTTTAATAGTCGAAAGTAATTGGAGGGCAACTAATCCCCCTCCCACACCCAACTAAATATCAGTATATGTATATTAAACTGACAATGCACATTCATTTGTATTTCTTTAGTAAAGTGCAAATTATGTTCTTGCCTTTGGAAGGCATAAGGGTTTTGAGCCCTACTTATGTTAATTTCTGTTCGTTTTGAGTTTAACTCGGCTATTTATTGTAATTTCTGTTCGTTTTGGATTTCATTTATTTATCGATGCTGATTTGTGGTAGTTTCACGCTTGGTAGGTTATTTGATTTTATCTTTGCTCACTTTTTGTTTAATGTACTTCTTTACTTTTCTTTAAAAAACTTTATTTGTGGAAAAAGCTTTTTTAGTTAATTTCTGGAAAAAAACGTGCATAAGGATTGAAAATATAATCATTAAGGTCCTTTTGGTCCAGTCTACACATTCTGACCTTAGGTAGAAGAGAAAAAACCGCCACTTTCTCTCCAAACCATATCTAAGATAAAAAGATTACTTTGACTTTTGTCTTTCTTACTAGTTACAAGTCAGTTCAGTAACTAGCTGCTTAATGAGAGCCTAGCAGTCTGCGCACACTCAAAGTTTACCCCACTATACTCAAAGCCTTATTGTTTAGACACTCTCATAAGATTTCAATTTGTTTTAAATCTTTTGTTATGACCACTTCCTAATCTATTTGGGGATCAACTCCTTTTCCTTTGATATTATTTATTAATGCTTAAATACCCTTTGGCATACTTGACCCGTCACGGAATAATACTTATTGTTTCCACTGCAAGACGTCAGATGACTGGAATATCAGGAAAAAATGGCTGCATGTCTTGGAATGTTTTAACTTATTATGTTCAATATCCCATCAATTCAATATGAAATGCAAAACAGCTTAATTTAACCTGATAGAATACACACATATTCAAGATGTAAAACTTGTAGTTAGTCCTGTGTTTCTTTTTGTAATCGTTTGATTTTTGTTCAGGTTAAAGAACATTTTCATTAGTCAGAACTGCGTAATTCATACATTCCCTTATGAAATAAATATCCTCAGGTAATATTCAAAGCCTTGTCTGATTAACCAAGGCTAATAAAAACTTGCTACTGTAGCAAGTTCTTATAACTCCTTAAATGGATTGAATAGGGAACCATTCAATCTTCAATAAAAAGAGAAAAACTTGCCTTTTCCTTTTGGGTCACTAAAATTGAAAAGGTTTTTTCTTGTTAAGAGTTGAGATATAATTGGATATTAACTAAAGTTAACTTTATTCCTTAATGAGACAAAGAAAGCAAGGCACAATTTGAAACGACAGGTTGATGGCGGGAGCAACAGGTCCAGTAAATTTTGTGTCCTTTACCATTGGAATTTCTATGGCCAAAAATCCCTAACAAAATACTTAAAATTCACTTCTTGAATGCCACCTTTTCTATCCACATAGTATGTGAGTATAAAAAAAGTTTCTAAAAAACCTGCCTGGTGAAATCTTTTTTTCGCTCGGATTAAACCTTATTCTGGAATAACGATAAATGTTATTTTAGTTCATCCTAACTATAAAAATAAGGTGCTCAAATTTTTTGGGGGGAATTTTTATATAGATCTTGAAACCCTGATAAGTCTATGTTGTCATTTTTTTCTCATTGGCTACCGTGGCAGTAGGATATCATTAAAGCGTTGTAATGTGTAATCATGTTAAAATTCATCATTAAGGTTTTACTAACTCTAAACCGCCAAGGTGTGCAAGCATTGACTGCACGTTTAAGTATCAAAGCCTCGTCCATTATTTGGAGGCCGAAAAAAAAATTAGATTTTCAGTTTAATCTTGAATTTTTCATCATAATATGATTAATGATTAGTTCTCCTAGGTTTTTTGTTATAATCTCGTATTTTTCATCATAATATGATTTAATGATTAGTAGTCCTAAAATGTGTAGGTCCAAGAAGCAAAAATAGTGAATTGTACTTTCTGACAAAAAGTTCAAAAACCTTTGCAGCATTACGGCAGAAAAATGAGAATAATAATAGCACAAATTTTCGTAAATTATATTAGTTACACAATTAAAATCCTTAATATCCTTCAGTTTTTCAGAATCCTTATATATTTGATACAGGAATATATTTCATGAATAATTGAATTTTCCTCTTTTTTTTCTCAATATACCAGTAATAATACACCCTTTGGAGTCTTTATGTGACAAAACTAGAAATTTTTTAAATGGAAAGTTCAAGAGAGCTGTTAAATATATGCTGTTGACATCTTTATTTCCTTTGCCAAAGTTGGAAAAGATATTTTTGTAGGGTTTCTAGTTACACACTTCAAAAAACTAAAAAGAAACAAAATAATTTTCATATATCTGAAAATTTATTTCAAACAAACTGAGTAGGGTCATTTTTCCTTATATTTGTAGAGTTCAGAAGAACTAGCATTTTACCGAAAGCACAAAACTGACGCAAGAAAACAGGATTAGTAGTAGAAAAAAATCCTTAGGTAGCCTGCAGAAAATAAGAGAATAATTTATGAAGCTCCACTGATCATGAAATCAGTAAGTTTTAGTGTTCAATTTTGATTCTCAAGAAATCTGAAGCAAGCTCAGTTTTCAGTAAATCGCTTGTTTTGCTCAATTTTGTGAACGTAGGAAAATATCACGCGTAAATTTATTTAAAACAGTTTTTCAGACATATAGAGCATAAACTACGAAGCAGTAATTTTTGCTTAAGGTGTCAACTTCGATATTTACTTTCATCAAAAAAAACTTTTTTTAAAAATAAAGCAGACCTTCAATATTTCTCTCCTTAATTGCCCAAACTATTGATTTTAACTAGGCTATTCGCATAACGGTATGGAGATTTTTAGAATTTTCTCCATGATTTATTATTTATATGTGCCTGCAGAATCTTATGCTAGGGATAGAGAGGAAACTTATAATAAAAGGACATAGTAAAAGTACCTGAAAAAAAACCCTAAAAACTAAAACAAAGAACCCAAAAGAAGCATTCATTACTCAAAACCCAGCACAATGCTATTTTGTTAGATTGACCATAATATTTGCGAAGGGCGACATTCCTTAAGGTTACCTTGCAACGCTGTTCACAGTCATTGCTCTCGCAAGGCAAACTCAGCAAAGGTTCAAGCCAAGAACACAGAAAGAGGATTTCATTTCCACGGAAAGAAACTGCATTATTTGTATTTTTTTTTTAGCGTCACAGCGATGATTCTGTTCTAATAAAAAACCAATAAGGGAAAAGGCATTTAATTTTGAAAGGCTTCAATATTGCGAGGGGTGAGGCAGGACCCCAAAACACACCTTTGGCTTTTTAATAATACAGAAAAAAATAATGATGACCAGAAACTTCTTTGGCTTTCAAATTCACGCCACATGATCAAAGAATATGTATCAGATGTGTACTTATCGTGTTTTGGCTCAAAACATTCATTTGTTTATATAAGGCTATTTCCAAAAAAGATCCTTGAAAAATTGTGACTTTAAAGCTATGCAAGATGTTTATATAATTGGAATTAAAGAGGGAGTAGGAACGGTCCCAAAGGCCTTCCTTTGGGACGTACACTTATGCAGAGCGTAATCTGTGCAAGTTCCTGATTTTCATAGCACTTGATGTGTCCATAGTTCTACTTTATTAATCTGTGAAGCCTTTGCTTTACAATTAAATAACAAAAATGTTTCACCTGAAAGTAAGGAGTAATATTAAAGCTTTATTTGAACAGAAGTTGTTCCGTATATGAGACAGATGCCCTTGCCTCCATCTTTCGCTCTTTACGCTTAAGCCTTAGAGTTTTCTAAAAATAATTCTCATTCAAATTCAAAGACCCATGTATTTTAGCAGTCTTTCTTAAATAGCAATTAAAAAAAACTTTTCGAAAAAGAAGTTTTCCATATAAAATTAAGGAGCTACATTAAAATTAAGAACAGTAGAAATAAATTCCTATAATAGTTAAAATTTAAAACGACCAGAAATTAATATTAAAAATAAATGAAACCCAGAATGACCAGAAATTAAAAAAAACCATGATAAATAAACATTGAGATAAGGGGTAAAAATATAAATGAATAAATAAACCTTAAAACGAGAAAAAATTAGATTGAATGTTCAAGCGAAACATAAACGAATACAATAACTACAAACAGGAGTTTCCTTACTGCCCTTTTCCCCTTTATATAACCGTAAAAGTCTTAGGCTTGTTTCTTCAATTGCACTTGACTGAAAACTATATGTATCTTGAACGATATGCTTTTGTTTTCAAAACATCGACGATAATTGAATATAAAACACTTTAATAATCGAGATGGCTGAAAGAGCTAATTAAAATAAACTGAATATCTAACATATGATGGTGTTAATTCCTAAAAACTCAGCGATTAAAAATTTTATTTCAATGTATTTTCTATTTTTATTTTTAAATATTGAAACTTCTTACTTAGGCAGCGCAATAGCGCTGCCTAAATAGGGTAGGATGTTTGAACAATGTACTATTTTTCTTTTGTTTGTTTTAGAACAGGGAATTAGGTATAGAAGGAGGTGTCGCAGAAACTTCGAAAGTGGCTAATTCGATTGGAAATTCAAAGTTCTTGTGCCGTTTTTAATAGTCGAAAGTGATTGAAGGAAACCAGCCTTCCCCCCACAACCATCATTTCCCCAACCACATCAAATCAAAATTATGAGATAGCCATTTTGCTCAGCGTAGTTAAAAGGTTCAGTGATTGTGTCTTTGGGGATGAAAACCCTCCCCCAGAGCCTTAGGAAAAGGGACATAAGTTATAATAGTCGCCCATTATAAACATATAATGTTTTTAAGGAAGGGGTGGTTGTATAAACTTCGGTGGGGGCTCATTCGATTGAAAATCAGATATTCTAGTGCCGTTTTCCAGAGTCAAAAGTGATTGGAAGGCAAATACCCCCCCCCCCCCCCCACACTTTCTCATTTCCTTTAATGCACCCAATAGTAACTCTGAGGTAACCAATTTAATCAAAATGGTCCCAAGATAATTTAACAAGGCTTTTGAGGTTGAAACGAACCCCTAGAGTCTGGGGTTAAGTGTTGTAAGATGTGGCCCAGGGGAATATAATGTTTCTATGGAAGGGGTGGTCTTATCAACTTTAGAGGATACTCATTTGACTGGAAATTGGAAATTCTAGTTCCATTTTAAGAGTCTAAAGTGACGGAGAACAACTAGCCCCTCCTTCGCCCCGACTACCCCACTTTCTTTCTAAGCGTATCGGATTGAAATTGTGAGATAGCCATATTGTTAAAAAAAAAGTCGAAAGAACATATAACAGTGCTTCCAGGGTCGACACAACCCCAAACAGCCATGGGCAAGGGTTTTAAGTTATGCCCTTGAAGCGTATAAGGTTTTTAGAATGTTTAGCTTTGTAAGCTTGCCCCTCCTTGCAGGGCTAATAGATTTGGTAGCGTGATACAAACTGAGGCGTTGGGTAAGAATCGGTACTCAGAATTCAGTGACAACTGATTTTATTTATAAATAAGATAAAAGGAAAAATATTCTAATTCTATCTATGTTGACTATTTCCAAACCTCTTCTAAGGTCAAATGATCTATTTGTTCAAATCCACCAATATATATCGAAAAGATAAAGATTAAGTGAATCCTAAGCTAACGAATGTTTCAACTTAAAGGGGTTACACTTGAGCAGCTAGTCAAGGCTTGAGTTCTGGGTTATAAAAATCCTTTAGTTCAAGCTATTTTTGAGCTAAGCTAAGAATAACCGTACTTGCTTTTAATTCCAAATTTCATTAACCCAAACCAAGAGATTCTTTTATTATTTCTTGATAGGATTGTGTATTCCTTTGACCTTTATTAAGCTTTAACTTTAGCAGGGAAAGCTTAATTGAAAATATCTCGACATAAAGGTTTAAAAATTCTTAAGCTGGTAATATTGTTCCCCTTTTTCCCTTAACCTGCTTGTATAAACATTAAGGTTACTTTTGTATAAACATGCAGTACGGGATTAACGAAATGAAAGAGTGATTAAAAGGGGAACGGTTTGTTCCTCTTCATATAAATGTCGGAAGTTTGCAAAAAGGGGGGGGGGGTTAAGTAATTTTATTGTCCGATAATTACAATTTTCAAAAATAAGGTCTTTATAATTTCAAGCTAAGTCTCAAGGGCCTCTAGGCTGAAAAAGGGAGAGCCCAAATGGCTCCTAGCTTTCTCTCTGCTTGGTTGAGGTTTCCTTCCTTCTTTAAACCCTCAGTTATTCGAAGCTTAAATTTCTGGGAAGAAATTTAATTTGGCTTATTATAACCTTAAAAAATGCTCTTTTGTCCAAATGGCTCAAGTCCTGACTAGATGGGAATACTAATGAAACTATAAGTCCCAGATCATCAATTTCTCTTATATACGTATTACAATTATTCCCAAGTGACAGAAAGCTTTTTAGAGGTTTATCTTCTGATTTTAACCTTTATCTTCAAACTTTTATCCCCAAGGAGAATTTCAGACAGACAGTGGGAGCTTTATCGTTATTATAAATTAAACACCGACTCTTTGTACGGTTTCCAAAAAAGGACTACCTCACTTTCACTCACGAATATGAAGGTTAAGTATCATTCAGTCTTTTTTTCGTTCCCTTTATTGGTCAGCGACCAGTTTGAGGTAACCCAAACAAGATTTCTTTGTTCCAAAGTTGTTTTCCGCTGTATCTATTAAAAAAACCCTGTTTTTGGTCATGTGATTCACCTCACGTAACATCTTTGTCGTTTAACCCTTAAGTTTCAAACGCTAGTCCGATATTTGTATATGAATGTTATTTTCTTTTTTGAACCAAGGTCACAATTGCTCAAAATATAGCTAATGTTGCTTGTTTCTTTAGACAAAGAAAATTGATGCTTCGTTACTCTTATCATTGTTCAAAAGTGATAGTTTGCTATCACAATTTATTCAGGTTATGATGGATTTCCCACATTTTTACAGTTTTGAACTAAATCAAAACCAGTATTTTCATGCAATTTGTGAAAAGGACGGATCTTAAGAACAAATTTGGGTATTAAGTTGGATTTTCAAAGAATACTTAAAGGGGAAGATCAATTGACAAAAAGGTAATACATGCACGTCACTACTAACACTGCTACCACTGATACTTTTACTGATACTGCTTCTTGTACTCTTACTGAACTACTCTATCTACTACTTCAACTGCAACAATTGGTAAAGCTAAGAGTATTAAGATGAAAAGGGTGTGAAAAGAGGGTAAAAAGGGCACATCGGCAATGTTTTTGGAATGGCTTACCGTATCAAGGTGGAACGTCCGGGATATCACGAGGGGAATGTTTAACTGAGCAAAAGGCAACATGGTACTACTTTTAATAATACTATTTCTACTGCTATTACAACTACTTCTAATATAACACTAATTCTTATACTACTTCTCCTGCTACGACCACAACTACTGTGATGCTAGTACTATTAAGGCTAAGTCTATGAAGGTAAAATTGGAGAGAATATTGAGGGCATATTTGAACTAAATCAAAATATGTTATGTGGTTGTAGACTGTCAAAAGAATATATCTTAAGAATTGAGTTGTATATTAAGTTGGAACTCTCGGAGAATGCCTGAAGGGGTAGATCACTTGACCAAGAGGCAATATGCGCAAGATACTACTAATACTGCTACCGCTGCTACATTTACTAGTTCTACTATTAGTATTACTAATATAATTCTTACTACTACTTCTATTGCAACTGCTTGTGTGGCTAATACTATTAATATGAAAATTTCAAGACGTATATGAATATGCAGGTTATCAAAGGGACATATCGAAAATCTTATAGCAATGGCTAAGTGTATTAAGTTGAAACTTCCAGGACTTGATGAGGGGGATATTCAACTGATTAAAAGGCAATATGTTAATGCTACTGCTACTACTACTACTAGTGCTATTACTGTTACCACTACTACTAGTAATACTATTGCTAATAATACCAATTAGGGCCCTTCCGGTATAGTGGCCGGCATATATTAGCGGGCCAATATTGGTGTCAGTGTCATTATCGGATGTCCAGAAAATTTATTGGATTTCGGCAGGTTTGTTTTTGTGTGCAACTTATCCAGAAGACGGCGCCAGATTTCCTCAGGTATGTTCTGCCTGTCCAGTTCTTGGGGGTGGATCCACTGGCTAAGTCTGACCAGGGTTAGGAGAGCAGCAGAAATGAGTCAGTAATCTTTGAAATGTGTGTTGAGTTCAAGAACGTACAACCAGAGAGGTTGTTCTTGCTTGTCTCCTGGATCCCAGATAAAAGCACCAACCCCTAAATCATGAGGCACTCAGTACCAGCAAAAGGTGACTACAAGAAGAAACACAGAATCAGATGCGGAAAAAAACATAATTAGCCGCTGCAACAGAAAAGGAGGAAAATCCAAATCGAAGGAGAGCATGCACAGCAAGTTTTTATTGACTACCTGTTCAATAACATGCTTGTAACTTCAACAAATGAGAAAAAAGAGTCCGCAGATAATATCGATCAAGAACTTGAATGGCACCCGAGTGGAGCTATTCATGAAAAAAAAGCTGTCAGTTAGACTGGTGGTGAAATAACAGCAGTCGTTTCAAAAGACTGGCACAACTTGCTGGGAAGTATCTCTGCTGTCCGCCCTGTTCTGTCCCAAGCAAAAGAGTTCTTAGCACAGTTGGGAACATTTATGACGACAAACGAAAGTCTCTGGAAGGAAAAAATGCAGAGAAGTAGTGCTTTCTGCATTACATTTACCCAAGTTGGATTAGAGTTATTAAGCACTTTCCAGACTAGAAATTTATTTGGTTTGATTATTTTTCTAAATATTTTCTAAATAAATATTTTTTTGCATTATGTGGAATTCACAGTGAATTACTGAAGCTGTTCTCTGATGTTTAATAGACCAGGGAGAAACGTGTGAGTATGAATATTGACAGAGAATGTAGGGTTTAAACTTTGGGTAAGTTTTTCTTTTCCGGAGGAGAATTTATCGTCGAGTTATATCGGTATAATATCGACACGATATTGATATATCAGTATCAATATCAGACATGGGTGCCGACAGAAAATTTACCATGGAGGGACACACGCCAAAATAGCAGTGGTGGTTGGGTGACTGGGAATATATTTCAGGACATGTTTCCGTACGAATAAGTTCATTTTTTTAATACTTTAAGGAAAAAATTTTCAAATGAAAAGAGCAATTAAATTGCATGCAAAATGAAAAAAAATACAGTAAATTTTAAACGGCAAGGATACTTGGCAACGGGGTTAATTTATTTAATCATTAATATATTTAATTATTATGCATTTACTCTTAAAGTAAAATCAAACTCATGCCAAAATTGCAGAAAGATTTATTGCTTAGATAGATTATAACAAATGCAGACTTGTCTTTATGTAATTTCTTATGCCTTAGAATAGTTTACAGAAGGAGTAGAGATACTCAAGAACATCCTGCCTGCATGGATACCAAGCTTTGATTTTATAATGGTCATGTAAAATGCATCTATTTCATAACAGGACAATTCTCCCCCTCGAACTTAAATCCCTTATATATTCAGACATTAAAAAAAAGAATAGCAAAAGAAAAAAAATTAAACTTAAGTATCGAGTTGTCAAATTGACCCTCTTTTTTTTATTGTCCTATTCAACTTAATACAATGAACAGGTTCAAAAAAAAAAAATCAGTCACAAGAGAATCATATCAAATAGTATGTGATAAAAACATGGAAGTAAAAAGTGACTTGGGCAAATATTCACCAAAACTAAATATATAACTCTCATGACAATTGCTACACCGGCAGTATTTGCTTTTTATGCTGATTCTAGATATATAAAATTCTTTCAGTTTATTGCTACCCACCCAAATAAAAAATTTGAGAAAATTTGACTGATTTTTGAAAAAGGGAAGACACCCCCAAAAAAGCAAGCGATATTATTGAAAATCCTTTTATTAGAAAAATCATATCAGAGAACCCTACCGTAGAGGTTTCAATATCCAACATTCAAAATGTGGAATTTCACATTTTTTGTCAGAAGAAACATCGTCGATGCATGTTTATTTGTTTTGTTTTTTCCCAGCGATGATTGTGGTCAAACAGAATGTCTGAGATAATTGTGAGGGAGCTCATACAAAACATAAATTTAAAGCTCTTTTTTAAGTGACCATACAAATTGGGCCAGGGGAGGGTCTTGTTTTCTGCCATTTTAGGGCACCAAACTACGAATTCACCCTAAAGAGGACGAACTTGCAATCAATTTAAAATTCTGAGAAGCTGAATGATTTAAAAGCATCAATAACTATATTTTAGACTTCCCAGTTGTAAAAAAGTAATGGCACACGGTGACAGTACTGGATTCAACCAAGTTGATTCGCTTTATTTGCAATGAAACTAGGCTACGGTTGGTGATATGTAATTACGAATAAGGTATAATGAGGGGGAAAGGGGTTGAGTCATTGCTTAGGTGAGGATAGGGTAAATTCCTAAAAAGTACATTTTAATGGATATAGCTTACTCTTCATGAGACTTCAGATAAATAATGAAAGAGGTAAGGGGGAGAAGAAATTAAATAATATGTTTCTCTATACAGCTAAAATGTCACATTCCCATATCTACCAGCACAGAGGTGGAAAAGGCAAGGCAGGCCATCACTAACCCCACCAGAAAATTTCTTTGGGGTGGCAAATACAGCTAGGAACTTAAGTTTTAAAAATTTTAAATGGTATTATTTTTCTTTTTCTATTTATATGAAGTAATTCAACGTATTGAAACAAATATATGTAATGTATTTATCTATAAGAAAATACTATTGTAGAGGTTGTGATGACTTCAGCTATGTATAAGATCAAAGGTCTCACATAACTTCAATCCATACAAACAATAATACTCCTTTTTACCCAACCAAAATCCTTTAGTGGTAGTATTAATAAAGATTTTTTTTTTTTTAATTGCTATTTATCGCTATTTTTTAAATATGTTCAATTTTATCCAAAACGGAAATCCCAAATTTAAACGTAGGACGGTACTAATCAACATAGAGTTATTAATTTGCACATTTCAAAAGCAATTGACCAGGGATTTAAAGGACCAATATCTCAAGTTAAATCTTGGTTAGGGGTGGGTATGATTTGGCAAACAATCAGAAATCATAGGCTGCGCAATAGCGCTGCCTAAGTAAAGACCGATGTTGGCACAATATATTATTATTTTTTTCTCTAACCAGGGCACTTCGTATCGAAGGAGTTGTCGTAGAAACTTCGAAAAGGGTTCATTCGATTGGACATTGAAATGACTAGTGCCCTTTTTGATAGTCGAAAGTGATTGGAAGGCAACTAAAACCACTTCCACTCCCACCATTTCCCCAAAGACATCCAATCAAAATTTTGAGATTGCTATTTTCTTCAACGTAGTTTAAAGTTCTGGAAAATAGGTCTTTGAGGATGACAACCCCCCCCTAGCCCTCAAGACAAAGGTCATAAGTTATGCCCTGGGGGTACATAAGGTTTTTATATAAAGTGTGTCGTAGTAACTTCAAAAAGGGCTCATTCGATTGGAAATTCAAATAGCTAGTGCCCTTGTTAAGAGTCGAAAGTAGTAACCCCATAAAAGGTTCAAAGACGCCCATAGGGAAATATACATAGGGAAAGTAACATATGTTTTATGGTTGTGTTGTTTGATGTTTCTTGGCTATGTTGTTTGATGTTGTTTCTTGGTTATGTTGTTTGATGTTTGTTGATGTTTTTTATGCTTATCTTGGTTATGTTATGTTATGTTGATGTTTGTTGCTTGTTGGTTATGAGTGTTCGTTATGTTGTTTGATGGTTATGTTATGTTGATGATGTTTGATGGTTATACTGTTTGATGTTTGTTGGTTATGTTGTTATATTATGTTGTTTGATGTTTGTTGGTTATGTTGTTTGTTGGCTATGATGGTTATGTTGTTTGTTGGTTATGTTATGTTATGTTGTCTGTTGGTTGTGTTATGTTGTTGGACGTTGTTTCATGTTTGATGGTTATGTTGTTATGTTATGTTGATTTGTTTTATGGTTATGTTGGTTATGTTATGTTATGTTCTGTTGTTTCTTGGTTATGTTATGTTTGATGGTTATGTTTTTATGTTTATGGTTATGTTATTATGTTGATGGTTATGCGGTTTGATGTTATGTTATGTGGATGTTATGTTATTGTTGGTTATGTTATGTTGATGTTGTTGGTGTTATGTTGTGTTATTGATGTTGATGTTGTTATGTTATGTTGATATCATTACCATTTTATTCTGTCGAAAAATAAATTATTCTTTATGATAATAACTTTCGTTTTTCTGCAATCTTCCACTATCATGTCTAGAGACGCTTCTTAAAAATTTAGAATTCATCAAATGTGTCAAAATCTTTTCGTGCACGCGTTGCATAAAATTGGCATCTGTTGTGAAAGGGGTGCGCTTGTCCCACTCTCACAGGAGGGTGTGCTATTAATTAACAAATCTTACGGGAGGTGATCCATTTACATAATTCTAGGCTGTCTGAAAGAGGGAAACGAATTGTCTGCAAAAATCAATGCATTATTGAAGTATTTAGGCTTGGAAATTTTATGTAAGGAGAGAGTAATTAAGAATATTTATATACATTCTAGGCCAAAAACATCTAGCTTTTTAAGCTGTTTATTGCTTCTAAATGGTACAAAATAGGATTTTCGGGCTTATTTCTAGCCTGGAGTGTCTTCTAGAAATAAGGATATTTCTAAGCCTATTTTTATGCTTTCTTGAAAAGGAGGGAGACCTGACCTAGAAACCTATTATTTTTTTTAATATATTTAAACATTTCTAGCTTATTATTGTCTATCATGGGGAGAACATCGTACATGAGTTATTAGTTGATTTTATAACATTTGGCAGCGGGGTTCTATCCGCGCCCTAGATCTTAAGCGGGTTTTGTAACAAAACTATGGCTTCCAAGTTTTACGTCTTCCTGGAAAGGAAGGGGGTGGGTCTAATTAAATGCTCTTATTTTCGAATTCATGGATCTTATGTGCTCTTTAGGTGATTAATAGTTTAAGAGGCTTTCATAAAAATCCTACTGTCACTAATTTTTTATTCTTCTGTAACAGGCGGTCATCATTTTATACTAAATTTTCTCTTCTTTTCAGAATTTCTCAGCCCTCGCTCCTCCCAGCAAGCGAGCCAGAGTGAGCAAAGCAACCCCAGTAAGGCCATCAGTTGTCCAGTATGGCCGCTGGCCGAGGCCCTCCAGACAAGTGATACCTGCCCAAGTCCAATCCACGCAGGCTCCATCGCTGCCTGCCCAAGTACAATCTGCACAGGCTCCATCGCTGCCTGTCCAAGTCCCATCTGCGCAGGCTCCATCGCTACCTGGTAAAAAATTGAAAAGAGAGTGGGCGGGTAACTACAAAATGGCGACCTCCGCTGGCTCATTTGTGCATGCCAGTGATATCGCTGCCTCATCCGCACAACCCAGTGACATTGCTGGCCCGGCTGCACAAGAGCGTGACGTCACCGCCCCGTCCATCCTTCGACATGTGCTCCCAGGACCATCTGGAGCCCAGGTGCAGCCAGAATTTAGAGGTGTAAGTATTTTTACCTCTAATTTCTACCCGATTACAGAAATATCTAACTATTTTTCAACTTTTTTTTAGGCCATTCTTTTCACTTTTTCCTACCTTATATTTTCTGCCTAGTAAAGACATTTTCCACGCGTCTTTCAGCCCTTGAAGAGAATTTTCAACATAAAAAAAGCTTGTTAGAGGTGTTAAATAGCTTTTCCCTAGAATATTAAAGTTTCCCCCAAGCTTAAAGGGACTCAGAAATAAGGCTTTTTTCTGCTTTTAAGCGCCTAGTCGCTAGTTTTTGGCTCCTTTTTCGCTCACTGCTATTTCAACATAGTAAAAACTTGTCAGAGGAACTAACGAAGCCAAAAGCTTTTCTACTCTATCTTATTCTAATGTTTAAGTGACTACTCTTACCTAGTTTTAAATTTCACCCCCCCCCATAAATAAGCTTGTTTTTCACAATTTTTAGGCCTTGTAGGGAAACTTTTATATGAATGGATTTTCGCTAAAATATTAAAGTTTCCCCCAAAGTTTTAAGGGACTTAAAAATAAGGCTGTTTTTTAGTTTTTTTTATCTTTCTTTTCACTATTATTTCAACATAATAAAAGCTTGTCAGAGACATTAAGAGACCTATTTCTGTCCTTTTTAGCCCACTACAGACATTTTCCCCATTTTCGGCTTTGAACGGTTTTTTAAGCTAATAAACGCCTACTCGCTAGTTTTGGAGGTCATCTGTGTTCACCCTCCCAATGTTAGCTTTATTCATACCTATTATTTCTAGACTAGCCAACTTTTCAGGTTTTAACCTGCGTACTCTTTTTTTTTACCTTTTTTGATTAAGCATACATACAGAAGGTACCCTATGGAAGGGGCATTCCATTTATATCAGTAGTAAGGACATAGGACGCCTTTGCATTTCAATGAGTAGTAGAGTGTCTACAGTTCCAAGAGGGCATGGTACCCCTTCATAATGCTATGAGTAGTAGGGTTCCGAGAGGGCATGGTACTCATAATATAATGAGTAGTGGGGCTCTTTGACTTTTATAACAGTTCTCTCTTTTTTATAGGGCAATAGCTTCCAGTGAGCTAATATGCTCTTGTTTTTCTAGATTCACACAGCGACATCGCAGGAGAACATATTATCGTCACCATCGCGATTTCGCGATAATGTACAGGAAAGTGAACACGATGGGGGTTTAAGTGCGGGGGCGAGTCTGGCTAGTGACTTCTTCAACATTGGTTTAGACAGTTTTGTGAGGGACCTCGGCCTCAGCAATGACTTTTTGGACAATTTATTAGAACAATTACCAGCTAACGAGGTCGAGAGGGTGCTAGAAGCACCCGCCCCTCACAGTGATATGGGACAAAGTGGTGCTGGCTCGCCCCCAGTGTTACTTGATCTGTATTTAGCAGATACCACTTTGCACATTATTCATGTATATCGCGCTGAGTTTTGAGACCCGTTTAGTTGCCTGTCATGTGATAATGTTCCAACGGACCCCATAGAAACCACACACCTCTACATCAGCATGATTCGGGCACTTCTCGAAAAATATTTACGGGAGGTGGGAGGTAGGATTCTTTAAAAGCATCAATCACATTTAAAATTATTTTTTTAAATGCAAGTTTGGGTGTTCTGCGTGACCACCATATTTAAACTAGAATACAGACGCTACACCCAGACCTGCATAATTTTGAGGGTATCTTTTCTGATTGGATGGGTGAAATTTTTATAGGATGGAGGGATATAATGAGAATGGGAGTGAGTTGTCATTTTTATTTTTAGAAAAATTAGAATCAAATATTACTAAATTTAAAGGGAATTTGCATTAAGAGGTGGGAGGGGGCAGGGGTGCAAAATATAATAGTAATTTAAAAGGTAGTAGAGGTTCACATCACTTTCGTTTTGACACGGGCTTGGAGTATTTAAATGTTCCGTCCTTGTCGCGTATCATAAACCATTGAAGGATGATGTCACTAAGACGGATTTAGACGGTTGGGCAGTAAATGGGAAAGAGGGCTCCGATTTTCCAAAAGTAGATTTTAATTGTTTAAGGGGGCATTATCCAGTTGAGCTTAAGGGGATTGATATTTTTGAAAGGGCTAATGAACACTTAAAAGTTGGGGTAACAGAATTACAGTTTGATGAACGATTTGAAGATGGGGAAGTTAGTGATAAAAAGGGGTAATTTATTCTGTAAAGGCACCGTCCATTGCCTCAGTGAAACACTGGGTATGGCTTCTCTACGAGCTTGCCAAAGATCCTAAATAAATTGGACATTTCTTTCTTATTCCTAATATTAGTTGGGTTTTAAGTGAGGGTAAAAATTACATTCCACGTTATTACTTCCCAATGTGTCTATCAAGATTCCGTAGCGAATCAAAATTAAATAATCATTTTAGACACTGCAAGCGTCATGGCTACCAGTCTGAGGAAACGGTTTCAGGGGACAATACTACCTTGCGATTCAAAAGCTTTCAGAACATGGATGTGTCGGATCCGTCAAATTCAAATCATGTGAAAAAACATGAAGCTATTGCGATCTCTTTTCCACCCGCACGGAGAGATTTAAGTAATACCATGCAACTGGTAGATTTTTATGAGATGTTGGGTGGAAAAGATTGTGTTGGCATAGCTATGGTTGCTCTCATTAAAACAGCAAATGAGGCAATTTCACGGCTGCTCCATACACACTATCGAATGTATCTATCACCAGAAGACGAGTTGGCAATTAAAAATCAAGATGTTGGTTGGGTTTGCAAGAAAAAAATAATGAGGGGGATGTGAAAACCCGGAACCATGATCATTTATACCAAGAGATTTCACCAAGGGAGAGAAACTTTCGGGGGGTTGCTCATAAATCGTGTAATTTAAAAGTTAGGCATCCATAATTTATACCGGTTTACATGCACAATTCCAAATATGAATTGAAATTCCTATTACCTGCGTTGGCACGATGGCAGATAGTTGAATTTGTAGATTACGCATAGGTGGATGGTTATTTTGCATATAACATCATACCAAAACCATCTGAAAAGTTGCTAGTCTTAGAATTTAAATGGCAAATAATGGATAACGGTAATACGTACTTGAATAAAATCCGTTTCCTTGATTCTTTTAGTTTTTTCCCCAAATCTCTAAGTCAATTAATTCAAGTACAGACAAGCGATGAATTTGATAGTTTCCCTCTCCTCAAACAGCACTTTCCAGATGAGGAACTGTAGGATTTATTAACGTTTAAGGGCATATACCCGAACGAGTACTGCAGCTCCGCCTCGAAGCTAAGTGAGGCAAAAATTACATCGCAGAGTTTTATGATTCACTTCGCGATCGTGAATTTACCATTGCCGATTACGAATTTGCCAAGAGGGTTTGGGCAAAGGCAGGGTGTAAAAATGGGTGGGATTATTGTAAAATGTACCTGGTAAGTGTTGTATTGACGTTGTTGGATATTGTCTGTAAAAACGCGAATAAAATTCATGAAGAATGCGGGTTGGATTTGGGGTAATATTTTTTCATTCCTTATTTGGTGATGGATTTAACTTTTAAAATCAGTGAAGCAGAAATAGATCTGATTGCCGACGTGGATCAGCACCTATTTGTAGAAAGATCCATACGGGGAGGGTAAGTTTTCCTTGGGGATCGTATCCTTGAAACCGACCCGACTGGACAATGCACCGGTAAAAATTGGATGCCGTTTTCTGTGATATGAATTCCCTATACCCGTCGGCAATGTCTCACTTTTATTTGGCGTGTGGGAATTACCAATGGGTTGACAATCCTTCTGCTCCAGGTTTCCCCAATATTCACACTCTTAATGAAAATTGACAACCAGAATGTGTTTTCGGGATTAGCGGTGCATTACCTCTTGAACTTCATTACTTGGTAAAATAATTCGTTTTCCTTTGAGATAACAGACCTGTGCCCAGGGACTTGCTTAATCCCTACAACTGCTCATTAGTAGAGAATAAAGGCATTCATTGGACACCTTCAAAACAAAAGCTTATTGCCGACTTGGAGCCAAAACGGAATATTGTTGCACACCACGTTCATTTGCGGTGGATGCTTGCCAATGAATTGAATGTCACGAGGGTTCATAGAGCACTCGAATTTGACCTAAAACCTTATATGAAGACGTTTGTTGATACTTTTGTCAACAAACTGTCTCAAGTTAAAACAAAGGTCAAAAAAGTGATCTTTAAACTAATTTTAAATTCGGTCTTTGGTAAGATACGTGAGAGTTTGCGAAACAGGAGTCGTTGTGACGTTGTGACCGACCCGAAAGAATGTGCCCGAATCATTGCAGATCTAAGCTTCACATCATTCACGATAACAGACTCGAATATGGCCCTCCTACATAGGAAAAAAAGAAATGTAATTTTAAATAAAAACATTGCCGCTGGCAGTGCCATTTTAGAAATTTCAAAAAAACTCATGTTGGACAAACAAAACACAATGTATGTAAGAGCCAGTGGCCGAGGGTGTGGCAAGTTCAAGTTTTTTATGGGGATACAGATTCTTCATTGTTAAAAGTTAAAACAGATAATTTATTACATGATTTTGAAAATGGAAAGTACATTAGCTCTCGGATGGACTACACAAACTGGGATGAGTCCCGCTATTCTGAGCTGGTGAAATGCTAAGCCCCAAATCAATTCTTAAATTTAAAATCAGAAACGGGAAGTGATTTGGTATAGCATGGTGTATTTTCCGGGCTGTAGGTGTACTGTTTGGAAACGCACAATGAGACTACCAAAAAAGTCTGTAAGGGGGTGCCTGCATACTATGTAAAGGCAAATTTCCACATGAGTGTTTATAGGAACTGTATAGATGAAAATTTAGTTCCAAGAGCAAGTGTCATGGCCATTCGCTCTTTAAAATATAAAGACTATACAGTTTGAGTCGAAAAAAATGCCATGTCCACCATATCGGACAAAGTTTATTTACTCGAAGGTGGTGTGAGAGTACTACCAAATGGCCACTACCTGACTTCAGATCGAGTTGAATGTGTAGATTATAGAAAGCAACTCGGTCTGGATAAAGCTCTATAGTTGTGGGAGGGGGGCCGTTTTCTCCGTCACCAGCTCAACACTGACTTTTTTATATCTTGTCATTTTTCTGTCACAAGCTCGGCACTGCCCTTTTTTTATATCTAGTGATTTAAACTTATTAAATTTCATTGCGCAAAGCGGTAATTTTGAAGTGTTTATATTCGTTGTGTAAAGCATTTTTAATTGTTGTTGCTAACCTGCCAGCGCTCGCTGTGGGTGCCCTCCCAGCCTTCCGACCACCTCCCGAAAAGGTCGTCGCGCGCCCAACTGCAATTGTAAATATATTCAAGTGTTTTCAAAATGTTATATATATTTTTTTTAATTAAAGAAACCATGTATTCTATTTCCTTTGTATATATATTGAACAGATTGAGTTTGGGATAGGTTAGTTGCATTTTGGCAGTGGAAGAGTATGCATCAATTTAAAACACCCTTCAAATCCTTTCTTTGCGGACCGTCCATGTCTGGTAAAACGACACTTTTAGCGAAAATCATTCAAAACCGTGATAAAATGTTTTTAGAGAATCCGAAAAATATCTATATTACTATAATACATGGCAAGAATCTTACGATAAAATAAAGAAGATTGATCCAAGCATAAAATTTATACAAGGACTTGACTTGTTTACTGGTATCACACCAAACTCGTGGTTGATTATTGACGATTTAGCTGAAGAATGGTCGCGGAAAATGTTACAACTGTTTACTGTATGGTCCCATCGCGAAAAACTTTCTCCATAATCTTTTTCATCAGAGTAAATGTATGAGAACACTTGCTTTGAATTGTACCTACTACAGCATCTATAGAGTTGTTCGCGATTCTAGTTCTTATATAACTCTGAACAAACAAATTTATCCTGGCGAACCTAAATTTTTACTTCCCGTATACAATCAAGCAACTAATAAACCTTTTGGTTACATATTGTTAGACCTGAATCAAAACACACCCAAAGAGTTGCGTGTAGTCACTGATATTTTTGATAATGAAATCACTGTATATCTACCTGTGAATAGGAAAAAAGGTCATTAGTCGCTATCAGGAGCGTTGAAGAAGCAACATGAACAACGGCATTTATTTTCTGTGCAATCCAATTCAGAACAGTGACTTACAAAAGCAATTCTCAAGCATGGTGTTGACAAGGAAATTATGAATCTCTTGTCTGAACTTTATTTAAATTTAACGGAGGGTGATGTTCAACTGTCAGATTGTGTTAAGCAGCAGACAAGGCAACATCGATCTCTTATACATACTCTAGCTTGCAAAAAGAAAGAAAACTATATCAAAACTCTAAACTATACATCTAAACTGAAACTGTAATTAAAACACCAACCAAAACTAATCTTTTAAACTAAAACTAAACTAAAAAATCTAAACTATAGCTAAATTAAACTAAAAACTAGACGAAAACTCTAAACTAAAACTCTGAACTAAAACTAAACTAAAACTCTAAACTAAAAAACTGAAACTCTAAACTAAATTTCTAGACTAAAACTCTAAACTAAAACTAAATTCTAGCTAAAAACACTAAACTAAGCTAAATTAAAACTAAACTATACTAAAATTCTAAAGTAAAACTAAACTATAACACTAAACTAAAACAAAAGTAAACTATAACACTAGACTAAAAATAAACTATTACACTAAACTAAAACTAAACTCTAGCTAAACACGCTAAACTAAAACTAAACTATAACTAAACTATACTAAAATTCTAAATTGAAAGTCTAAACTAAAAATAAACTAACCAAAAATCTAAACTAAAATTAAACTACAACTCTAAACTAGAACGTTAAACTAAAACTAAACTAAAGCTCTGAACTAAACTAAAACTCTAATTAAACTAACACTCTAATCTAAAACTAAGCTAAAACTCTTAACTAAAAAACACTAAACTAAAACTAGACTAAAAATAAAAGTAAATTGTAACACTAAACTAAAACTAAACTCTAGCTGAAATTCTAAAGTAAAACTAAATAGAAGTAAACTAAAGACGCTAAACTAAAACTAAACTAAAAATAAACGAAAACTCTAAACTATAAATAAATATAACACTAAACTAAACCTAAACTTAACTAACACTCTAATCTAAAACTAAACTAAAAATCTAAATTGAAAGTCTAAACTAAAACTAAACTGTACTAAAATTCTAAAGTAAAACTAAACTATAACACTAAACTTAAACTAAAGTAAACTATAAAAACTATAACTATAAACTAAAACTATAAACTAATAAACTATAAACTAAAACTAAACTCTAGCTAAAAACACTAAACTAAAACTAAACTAAAACTAAACTATACTAAAGTTCTAAATCGAAAGTCTAAACTAAAAATAAACTACCCAAAAATCTAAACTATAGTTAAACTGCAACTCTAAACTAGAACGTTAAACTGAAACTAAACTAAAACTCTAACTAAAAAAACGCTAAACTAAAACTAAACTAAAAATAAAAGTAATATGTAACACTAAACTAAAACTAAACTCTAGCTAAAATTCTATAGTAAAAATAAATAAAAGTAAACAAAAAACGCTAAATTTAAACTAAACTATAACTCTAACTAAAACTCTTAATTAAAACTAAACTGAAAATAAACTAAAACTAAACTAAAACTAAACTATAACACTAAACTAAAACTAAACTAAACTAACACTCTAATCTAAAACTCTAACCAAAACTAAAATTCTAAACTAAACTAACACACTAATCTAAAACTAAACTAAAAATCTAAATTGAAAATCTAAACTAAATCTAAACTAACTAAAAATCTAAATTTAAAATCTAAATTCAAAACTAGAACTCTTAAATATTAAAATAGACTAACATTCTAATCTAAAACCAAACTATAACTAAATTAAACTAAAACTAAACTAAAAATCTAAACTAGACTAAACTAACACTCTAATCTAAAACTATGCTAATACTCTAAATTAAAACTCTAACGTAAACTCTAAACTAAACTAAAACTCTAAATTGAAGCTCTAAACTGAAAATATAAAAGTAAACTAAAAACGCTAAACTAAATTAAACTAAAACTAAACTAAACTAAAACTAAACTAAAAACGCTAAACTAAAACTCTAAACTATAACTCCAAACTAAAATTCTTATCTGAAAATCTAAACTAAAACTCTAACTAAAATTCTAAAGTAAAACTAAACTAAAAATAAACTAAAAACGCTAAAATAAAAATAAACTAAAATTCTAAACTAAAAGTAAACTAAAATTAAACTAACTAAAACTCTAAACTAAAATTCTAAAGTAAAACTGAACTAAAAACGCTTAACTAAAACTCTAAACTATAACTCTAAATTAAAATTCTAAACTGAAAATCTAAACTAAATTTTTAACTAAATTTCTAAAGTAAAACTAAACTAAAAATAAAAGTAAACTAAAATTCTAAAGTAAAACTAAACTAAAAATAGACTAAAAATGCTAAAATAAAAATAAACTGAAATTCTAAACTAAGCTAAAAGTAAACTAAAATTAAACTAACTAAAACTCTAAACTAAAATTCTAAAGTAAAAAGTAAACTAAAAACGCTAAACTAAAACTCTAAATTATAACTCTAAATTAAAATTCTAAACTGAATCTAAACTAAATTTCTAACTGAAATTCTAAAGTAATACTAAACTAAAAATAAAAGTAAACTAAAACCGCTAAACTAAAAGTAAACAAAAACGCTAAACTAAAAGTAAACTAAACTAAAACTTAACTAAAAATAAACTATAACAATAAACTAAAACTAAACTCTAGCTAAAATTCCAAAGTAAAACTAAACTAACACTCTAAATTAAAACTCTAAACTAAAACTAAACTAACTAAAAATCTAATTTTAAAATCTAAACTGAAAATCTAAACTGAAACTAAACTCCAGCTAAAAATGCTAAACTAAACTTTTTTCGAAGTCGTGGACATACTTACATGGAATTTATCAAGATTTATTGTTACAATCCTCGATTTAACGTTTTCCTAGTTGAAAACACTCTTTCTTACCTCTATAATATAAATTTTTGTGCACAAAAAGGGAAATGCTTTAAAAATGTATGTAAATTTGTTTATTAATAAAATTTGTACTAAACACTGTGTCCTTTAGATTTCTTCTTATACGTATAGGTAATCATCCGAAACGATAAGTACAGGTAGCTCGTCAGGATTCAACTTGTATTCGTCTTGGCGTGCAAAATCCGACTCCCATTTTCTACAAGGTAGAATAACTTCATTGGTATTAAGTCTCTTTGTAAATTCAATAATACTATTTTGATTCATATAATAAAATTCACGTGTTTCAATTTGCTAATTTGAAGCAATGTCACATACAAAATTCTCATATGAAGAATCATTTTTTCTAACAGCCAAGTAAAAGTCTGTTGGCTTATAATCAAAGTAGCCAGTATCTTCACAGCGATGTCGTAAAAACCAGACTCTTTTATTATTACAACAGTGGAATCTTCTTCCCAAAATAATTTAAAGCCATGGCGATACCAGTCTCTTAAAAATAAACTGAACTCACGTTTAAGGTTTTTTGCAATCAGACCAGCATAAGTATTTTCCCACTGATCACATTTATCATAGTGACAATTGGAGCTTATGAATCTTCCATTATGAGACTCACAAATCTCCTCGTGACAGGAATTACAGTCTTTAATTTGCACTGCATATCCTCTATGCAATTTACATGGGTTGCATAATTTACAACTTTCATTATAGTCATCAGCAAAATTTAAATTCTCACAGGATTACCAGCCACCCAAAGTATACAAGCATGATGGGCATGTGTAAAACATTTTTTGATGTTGACTGGTCCACTTCCAAAAACAAACTGATCCTCGATCAATAGTTTCAACCACCTACGGGATATGTTTTTGTCTGGAAAAACATCGTAGGGAAATTTCAGCCACCCGGGAATTTCGTCTAGAAACAACGTTGGGGAGTTTTTCTAGCTGGGGGTTATGTCTAGAAAAGCATTGCGGGGGAGTCTTGCTAGCTGGGAACGTGTCCACAAACAAAATTTATTTCAAATATATCCTGCAAACATAACAAACATCAACAAAACAAAGAAACATCAAACAACGTAACCAACAAACATAACATAACCATCCTTATAACTTAGCATCTAACAACATAACCATCAACATAACATAACAACACAACATGACATCAAAATAACATAACATCAACATAACACAACATCAAACCACATAACCATCAATGTAACAACATTACATAACCATGAAACAACATCAACATAACATAACCAACAATAACACAACATCAATATAATATGACATCAAACCACATAACCATCAACATAACAACATAACCATCAACATAAAAACATAACCATCAAACATAACATAACCAAGAAACAACGTAATATAACATAACATAACCAACATAACCATCAAAAAACACAAACATAACATAACAACATAACATAACAACATAACCATCAAACATCAAACAACATCAAACAACATAACAAAATCAACAAACAACATAACATAACATAACCAATAAACAACATAACCAACACATTACCAACAAACAACATAACCAACAAACATCAAACAACATAACATAACAACATAACCAACATAACCATCAAACAATATCAACATAACATAACAACATAACATAACAACATAATCAACAAAAGACAAACATCAAACAACATCAAACAATATAACCATCAAACATCATCAACATAACATAACCATCAAACAACATAACCAACACTCATAACCAACAAGCAAAAACATCAACATAACATAATATAACCAATATAACCATAAAAAACATCAAACAACATAACCAATTAACAACATCAAACAACATAACCAAGAAACATCAAACAATATAATCATCAAACATATGTTAATTTCCCTATGGGCGTCTTTGAACCTTTTATGGGGTTACTACTGTCTAAAGTGATTGGAAGGCAACTAACACCCCTTCCACGCACACCATTTCCACAAACACATCCAATCAAAATTTTGAGATAGCCATTTTGTTCAACGCAGTTAAAATTTTTGGAAATTAGGTCTTTCAGGATGACAACCCCCCCCCCCACAGCCCTCATGACAAGGGTTGTAATTATGCCCTGGGGGCATATAAGTTTTTTTATAGAAAGTATCGTCGTAGAAACTTCAAAAAGGGTTCATTACATTGAAATTTCAAAAGGCTGGTGCTCTTTTCAATAGTCGAAAGTGATTGGAAGACAACAAACCCCCCTCTCACGCCCACCTTTTCCCCAAAAATATGCAATCAAAATTTTTAGATAGCCATTTTCTTCAAAGTAGTGGAAAGTTTTGGAAATTAGGTCTTTAAGGATGACACCCCCTCCCCCCACACAGCCATCAGGGCAAGGGTCGTAAGTTATGCCCTGGGGGCATATAAGGTTCTTATAGAAACTGTTGTCGTAAAAGCTACAAAAAAGGCCTATTCGATTGGAAATTGAAATGGCTAATGCCCTTTTTAATAGTTGAAAACGAATGGAGGGCAACTATCCCCCTCTCATTCCCACCATTTACCCAAACACATACAATCAAAAGTTTGAGACAGCCATTTTTTTCAACGTAGTTGAAAGTTCTAGAAATTATGTTTTAGAGGATGACAGCCCCCTCTCCCCCAGAGTTCTCAAGGTAAGAGCTGTAAGTTCTTCCCTGGGGCATATAAGGTTTTTATAGAAAATATTGTCGTAGAAACTTCAAAAAGGGCTCATTTAATTGGAAATTTAAAGGGCTAGTGCTCTTTTTAATAGTCAAAAGTTAATGAAGAGCAACTAACCCCCCTCTCACGCCCACCATTTCCTTAAAGACATTGAATCAAAGTTTTGAGAAAGCCATTTTGTTCAACGTAGTTGAAAGTTCTGGAAATTATGTATTTGAGGATGACCAACCCCCAGAGCCCCCAGGGCAAAGGTTCTAAGTTATGCCCTGGGGGCATATTGGTACTATTGTAACTGAACCCCCGTGTAACTGAACCCCAAGCAACTGAATCCCTGTAACTGAACCCCCGTATAACTGAACCCACGTGCAACTGAACCCCCGTACAACTGAACCCCCGTATAACCGAACCCCCGTGAAACTGAACCCCCGTGCAACTGAACACCCTTGCGACTGAACCCTCGTGCTACTGAACCCTCATGCAACTGAACCCCCATTAACTGAACCCTCGTGCAACTCAACCTCCGTGCAACTCAACCCCATTTAACTAAACCCCCGTGTAACTGAACCCCCATGTAACTGAACCCCCGCGCAACTGAACCCCCGTATAACAGAACCCTCGTGCAACTGGACCACCGTGCAACTGAACCCCCATGCAACTGAGCCCTCGTGCTACTGAACCCTCATGCAACTGAACCCCCTTTAACTGAAACCTCGTGCAACTCAACCCCAGTGCAACTCAACCCCATTTAACTAAACCCCCGTGCAACTGAACCCCCATAGAATTGTAACTGTGTGTAACCATGTAACCATGTAACTGTGTGTTAACAGAACACAACTGATGAGCGAAAAGAGATGAAAGAGAGGGGTAATACTGAACTCTCAGCTACCATTCTTGGGAGGCATCTAACAGTTTATAAGTGACCATGGAATTCCTGTGTTGTTTTAAAGTCACTTTTCTGTGAATATGCAGCGTAGCGGCAGAGTGCACCTGGCGACGATATCAGTCCAGTTTTTGTCAGGAAAAAATTACTCAGTGATAATTTATTGCTCCCGCTAGCATTATGCGCTTCCGGGCCTAGGGACCTAGTGGTAAATCCAGGCCTGAGCGTGCACATATTTCCTTTTGGTGAATTGACTTTCCCTTTAAGCACTCTCTGAAAGTTCCAACTTAATACACAAATCCCTTTTTGAGATATGCCATTTTGAAAATCTGCATGCACATAGTGTCTTTTGATTTACTTCAAGTTCCACCTCAAATACCTCATTCAGTCAAATTTTCAACTTGATATGTGTAGCCTTAATAGTGCTAGTTAAATAGTAGCAGAGGTTGTAGTAGGAGCAGTAGAAGTAATAATAGTGTTGAATTAGTAGTAGTAGTAGCAGTATTAATAGCAGTAGTCTTAGGTAGATGCCCCAGAAGTTTCATCTTGATACGCTTAGCTGTTCCAAAAAAAATTGCTGATACACCTGTATCAGCAATCTGTATGTTATTGCAAGTTACCAATTGCTAAAATTTAAGGTTTTATAGAAGGGATGATCGTAAAAACTTTGAAGGAGGCTCAATCGACTGGAAATTGAAAGTTCAAATTCAATTTGGAAGAATTAACGGTAATCACAGGACAATCATCCTTTCCATCTTAACCGACCCCCCCCCCCCAAAACAAAATCCGATCAAAATAAAAATAGACATTTTGTTCAAAATAGTCTGAAGATCAAACAACCATGCCTTTGGGGTTAACAACCCCACCAGTAGCATGTGGGGCAAGGGCTGTAAGTTAAGCTAGTTGCTCATTGATAACACATAAGGTTTTTTTAGAAAAAATTTTGCAGGAACTTTGGGGGGAGGGGGGGGGGCTCATTTGAATGTAAATCAAAAGTTCCCGTGAACTTTTTCAGATTTAAAAGTGATCGAAGGACGGCCACCCCACCCTATTTTCCCCCCAAATACATCCGATCTAAATTTTGGGACAGACATTTTATTTAAAACAGTTTAAAGGTTAAATAACTATACCATAGCTAAATAACTATGGTTCATAAACCTATTCAATCAATCATTTATTACCCACAACTAACAAAAGTAACTAACAAAAAGTAGTACGAGTGGAGTACATAATAATAAAAAAGAGAAAAAAAAACTCAACAAACACTAGCAATTAAATAAAACTACGAAAAGAACTGTAAAAGACCGTGGTCAGGGCCAAATTTACAAAATGCATCTGCAGAAAGCTTTTTGTGTAGGTCACCGAGCTTTTGAGTTACATCCGTAACATAAAATTTTTTAACTAGATACCGATTTCTAGTCCAAGGCGGCAGAGAAAGAAGAAATTTTCAAAATTTGAAATAAGTAACTTTAATCTTTTTTAAATCCTTTAGCTTAAGAACAGAATGAACACCCGAAAAATAAAGCAAAGAATGATCAGAAAATGTTGAGACTAAGCACCAAAGAGCTCTTCTGTTATGTTTTCCATGGTTTGCAACAATTATTGAGTAACTGAACTGAATTTTTATTACTAAGTCAGCAACAATCTGTTTACAAAAGAGAGCCAGAGAATTAGAAACAGTAATACCAAGCCACCGAAAGGAAGAGACAGAAAGTACAGAAAATTCATTACATACCAGAGGAGTAGACGAAGACAGATTATAAGATAAGAATTCACACTTGTCAAGATTCAGGGATAGACCAATACTTAGGAAAGACTGAGAAATTAAGGAAACCATCGCAGAAAGAGCAGACTTAGTACGACTAATCAACAGAATGTCATCAGCATTGGCAATGTAAGAAACATCAGTAAAACCTGAAAAATAAGTGCCTTAAATCTTTTCAAGAACACTAGAAATAAAAATTTTGAACAGGGTTGGTGATAAAACACCTGCCTAACACCACGAAGCAGTTTAATAGTTGTATCTGGAAAAGATTTGAGGCAGAGATAAGAATTATAAGTCAAAAGCTACAGAAGGTCAATAACCGAAACATTAATCACAGAACAATGCCAAGAAAAAACAAACTGTCTAAGCAAACTGGAGTGATACGCTATTGAAAAATAATGGGTACATAGATAGGCGTCTCTGCCCTGATAGAACTGAGGAAGAAAAATAGAAGACAGGGCACAATGATCCTGGTGGAACCACAAACCAGACTTGAAATCTAGTTAATTTTCGCAAAAAAAAGAAACATTTTCATTTAGATTAGGTAAAAGAATATACTCAAATACCTTACTAATATTGTAAGAAAAAGAAACTGGACGGTAAGAAGAGCAATCTGTTGGCGGTTTACCTCTTTTTAAAATTGAAGTCACGCTGCCACACAAAAAGCTTTCCGGGACGACAGACGACGCCAAGTACATTTGAAACAAATGCACAAGATGTGACACAAGTTCAGCACAATGGGGAGTTAGATGCGTTTTAGAGATACCATCAGCATCAATAGATTTCAACTTAAGATGATTCAAAGCATTCAAAACTTCACAACGCGATATAGGCAAAACAAAGCGCTGACTTAGAAATCTAGGGACAATTTTAACAAACGCTTCACCAAACTTTCTATAAACAGAATAATTCAAAACGGAGAAAATTCTCGAATAATATGCATGCCAAGAACTTGGTGGAATATCAATACTACTTACATTAGAATCGTCTGTTTTACTTGAATTAATTACTTTCCTCCAATCTTTAGGCGAAGATGGAAAATCAAGCCCTTGGTATCGGACACTTTTTAGATACTTCTTAAATTCTAATTTAGTTTTCTATTTAATAAGAAAAACATTACCAGACCTAGGCCGACCACAATCTGTCCAAAATTTTAGCCAAAATTTAGCTTTATTTTTACAGGCCTTAAGGTTAGGGTCAAGTGACCAAAGAGGCTTTTGAGTATTCTTTCGGATTCGCTTTACTGGGACAGAAATTTTTTCATAGTAGAGAGGATAGAATGATAATATCGGTCTATTTCATATTTAGCATAAATAAAATTCCGACTACACTGCAAAAGCTGATAAAGAACATAAATCGTACTTAGAAGTCAAGACAAAGCTATAAGAAAAACAGAAACATTCGCATGATTCTAATTAGGCTTATAAAACCATTTAGAACGTACCCCACGACTCATAGAAATACTCCCAGAACAAACAACAGACTTTGATAAACAAAAAGACAGCGAAAGGTAATCAAGATCATTCTCGGCAATATGAACCGTAACTGGCGAGTAGACACGAGCTGCAGAACAAATAACGTGATCAATGTCTGATTTACTACCTGAATGGTGAATATACGTATAATCATGGGACTTCCGAACAATTTTATAAGCCGGGAGAGAATCAAAAAGCTGACCATTCCTTACATTATCAGAAACCAGATCAGTATTAAAATCACCAGCAATAACAAAATGCAACCCGTTATCCGATATCTTTTGAACTAAAGTTTTAAGACCATTACAAGCACAAGAGAAATTCTGAAGTGAACGAATGGAACGATGATTATATGGCAGATACACATTAATTAATACAACATTACCAAGACGCACCGCAAGAAAAGTGTCATCTGATTGGAAAAGCACAGGACTCGCACCAGAAATATTTTTCTTAAAAACACATGCTAAGCCGCCAGAAGGGCGGCCACACGTAATTTTAGCTGGACGCACAAAAACAACGTGATCACTGCTTCGTCTCAGAAAATTTTCGCTAAAGGCAGTCAGTAAATGTTCTTGGAGACAAACAACGTCGTAATTAACACACAGATCATCAATAAAAAAGTCCTTGCCTCTCGTTCCATTAATCTTAAATGAGACTATACTTATGTCCGGATTCATTTCTGAGAATAGACCTTATCAGTGATCTTCTTAATGACAGGGCATCGTAGGCTGTAAGAAGGATGAGATCCTCCACAATTGGCACATTTGGGAGATTCCGTACAACGATCACTGTTCGTAGATAAATGAGGTCCAGCACAGCAAGTGCACTTGGGAGCGCTACTAGTACATGCACTTTCCAAGTGTCCAGGGGAACGACACTTGAAGCAACACTTTGGCAATTGCTTGAACTCATAAACACGGAAGTTTTCATACCCAATCTTCACTCAGTTTCGCAGAAATAATCCTTTAGTAATCGCGTCTGCAAATTCAAGCTTAACCGATTTGCTTGTTCCAAACCGACTAGCCCCGAGTATACCGAACTGGTTCTGTAGCATTTCAAGGTCAAAATCAGACGGGACTTCTAGAATAACACCAGTGTGTTTTTTAGATAAAACTTTCACACTAGAACCAGGTAGAGCTTCCTTTTCTGATTTGCAAAAATCTTCAGCTGCAGAATTCTCTATATTTACCGTCCACCACTTTTTAGTCGCTTGCACTCTGGACACCAGCTGCTGACCAGAAATTGAGTTTATTATTTATTTTCGCTTTAGCGGGTCACCGAGCTCAGGCGGAGGATCGGAGATCAAAATTGTAGTATGCGTATCACACTCAGCAGGTTGGCTCGTCACAGGTATTTGAGGAAAGTTCAGATTGTACGAATCCATCTTGGCCGAAACTAGTAAAATCACTTGCTCAAGGCTCGTAAGCTTGGCTGTGACGTTTTTAAACGCTGTTGCAGAGATAACAGGGACTTCTGTTGGCTTTTTCATGACAAAACAAGGGAGCTGTTTTCCATCGGCATCACATTTCTTCAAAAAGGCTATAATATCTTGAAGGTGACTGAGAATTGCATTAGTGCCCCTTCTGACAGGGGGATCATTTTCTTTCATAAAACTCCATAGCTTTGCTTTCTGTGACTTAACAGTTTCTAAATCTTTGAAAAAGTCCACTCCTTTCCGTAAAATAACGGCTTCATCAACACCACTTAAATTTTCAAAAACAAAGTTCAACAGCAGTGAAAACAAAAGCTGGGAAACGCTCATCTCGTTTTAAATTCACTTCAAAAATAATTTAAACCAACACACGCAAAGTACACGTGATGGTCAGGCGACGAGCGCTGAATAAAAGTAAATTAAGTTCATTAAAGATAAACTTGCCACACAGGTTTGTTTATAATCCAGGAGAAAGCTATTTTTTCGTCTACATTGATATAATCCTTTGCAATAGGTTTGAATCCAAAACAGGTCTTTTCACCATGAACTCTGAATCAATACTATTGTGTTTTACCCAATATAAGTAGGCTACGGTGGTTGAGTTGCACGAGGGTTCAGTAGCACGAGGGTTCAGTTGCACGGGGTTTCAGTTGCGGGGTTTGGTTATACGGGGGTTGAGTTGCATGGGGGTTCAGTTACATGGGGATTCAGTCACATGGGGGTTCAGTTACGCGGGGTTTAGTTAAATGGGGTGGAGTAGCCCGGGGGTTGAGTTACACGAGGGCTAAGTTAAAGGGGACTCATGTGCATGAGGTTTCAGTAGCACGGGGGTTCAGTAGCACGAGGGTTCGGTTACATGGGGGTTCCGCGGCACGGTGTTTCGGTTATACGGGATTCAGTTGCACGGTGGTGTAGCTGTACGGGGGTTCAGTTACACGGTGGTTCAGTTATACGCACACCGTAATTTTTATGGATAGCGTTGTCGTAGAAACTTCAAAAGGGACTCGTTCAATTTGAAATTGAGAGGGCTACTGCCCTTTTTAATAGTCGAAAGTGATTGGAGGGTAACTAACCCCCCTCTCACACCCACTACTTCCCCAAACACATACAATCAAAATTTTCAAATAGCCATTTGTTCAACGTAGTTTAAAGTTCTGGAAATTAGGTCTTTGAGGATGACACTTCCTCAAAGCCCTCAGGGCTTAGGTTGTAAATTATGCCCTGGGGAAATATAAGGTTTTTATTAAAAGCTTTGTCGTAAAAACTTGAAAAAGGGCTTATTCGACTGGAAATTCAAAGGGCTGGTGCCGTTTTTGATAGTCGAAAGTGATTGGTTGGCAACTAACCCCCCTCTCTCGCCCAAATTTTCCCCAAACACATTCAATCAAAATTTTATATCCATTTTGTTCAATGTAGTTGAAAGTTTTGGAAATTAGGTTTTTCAGGATGACAGCCCCCCCCCACAGCCCTCATGACAAGGGTTGTAAGTTATGCCCTGGGGGCATATAAGTTTTTTTTTATAAAAAGTTTTATCGTAAGAACTTCAAAAAGGGCTCATTTGATTAGAAAATGAAAGGGCTACTGCCCTTTTTAATAGTCGAAAAAGATTGGAGCGCAACTAACCCTATGTCACGCTCACTATTTCCCCAAACATATACAATGAAAATTTTGAGATAACCATTTTTTTAACGTAGTTGAAAGTTGTGGAAATTATGTTTTTGAGGATGACACCCCCCCCTACATCACTCAGGGCAACGATTGTAAGTTATGCCCTGGGGGCATATAAGGTTTTAATAGAAAGTGACACGGTAGAAACTTCAAAATGGGCTCATTCGATTGGATAATTAAAAGGTTTAGTGCCCTTTTTAATAGTCGAAAGTGATTGAAGGGCAACTAACCCCCTTCTCACGCACACCCTTTCCCCAAACAAATCCAATCAAAGTTTTAAGATAGCCATTTTGTTCAACGTAATTGAAAATTCTGGAAATTATTTCTTTGAGGGTGTCAAACCCCCCCCCCCCAAAACCATCAGGGCAAAGGTTATAACTTATGCCCTGAGGGCATATAAGGTTTGTATAGATAGAGATATCGTAGAAACTTCAAAAGGGCCTCATTCAATTGGAAATTAGAAGGGCTAGTGCCCTTTTTAATAGTCCAAAATGATTGGAGGGCAACTAACCCCCTCTCACGCCTACCGTTTCCCCAAACACATCCAATAAAAATTTTGAGATAGCCATTTTGTTCAACGTAGTTAAAAGTTCTGGAAATTAGGTCTTTGAGCATGACACCCCCCCCCCATAACCCTCATGGCTCAGGCTGTAAGTTATGTCCTAGGGTATATAATGTTTTTGTAGAAAGCGTTGTCGTAAAGATTTCAAAAGGACCCATTCGATTGAAAATTGAAAGGCTATTGCCCATTTTAATAGTCAAAAGTATTCGGAGGGAGAATCCCCCCCACGCTCATCATTTCCACAAACATTTCCCAATAACATTTGGATATGGCTATTGTATTCAACGTAGTTCAGAGGTCTGAAAATTGTGTCTTTGAGTATGTCAATCCTTCCCCCATAGCCCTCAGGACAATGGTTGTAAGCTATGCCCTTGGAGTATATGAGGTTCTATAGAAAGTTTTGTCGTAGAAGCTTCAAAAAGGGCTCATTTGATTGGAAATTGAGAAGAGTAGTGCCTTTTTTATTAATAGAAAGTGATCAAAGGGCAAATGCCCCCCCCCCCACACCCATAATTTCCCCGAACACTTCCAATCAAAATTTTGAGATAGCCATTTTATTCATCGCATCAGAACGGTCTGGAAATTATGTCTTTGAGGATAACTAAACCCCCAGCCCTCAGGGTAAGGGTTGTAAGTTATGTCCTGGGGATATATAAAGTTTCTATAGAAAGCATGGTCATATAAACTTCGGTGGTGGTTCATTGGATTGATGATCAGACGCTCTAGTGTTCTTTTTAAGAGTTAAAGTGACCGGAGGGCAGCTGCCCCCTCCACACACACACACACGTCGTATTGTCCCGGAATGCATCTACTAGAAATTTTGAGATAGCTATTCTATTCAGAATGGTCTAAATATCATATAACAAGGCTTTTGGGGTTGAAACAATCCCCAGAGATTAAGGGCAAGGGTTGTAAGCTATGCCCAGGGTTTTTTTTAAGGTTTTTATGGAATGGATAGTTGTTTAACTTTAGAAGAGGCTCAGTCTTTCTCCCTGAAAAAGACTGTGTCAATATAAAACAAAGAGAAATTATTTAAAAAAAAACTTTATCTACAAAATAAGTTCTTAAAAAAAGTAAAGAACTCCATTAAACCAAAATGAACGGAAATAGAATCAAATAATCTACCAAGAATACAACTATCACAATCAATAAATAAATGAAATCCAAAACAAACAGAAATTAAAATAAATAACTCAGTCAAACTCAAAACGAGCAATTAATATGAGTAGGGTTCTAAACCCCAAGTTTTCTAAAAACCAGAATTTAATTTTTACTTTAGTGAAAAAATTTCTTTTAGATGTTTTCGCTTTTCTAACTTTAAGAAATCAAAAATCACTTAAGATTTTAAGGAATAAATATCAGCATATGTATATTAAACTGACAATGCAAACTTTTTTCAGTAAAGTACAAATTATATTCTGGCTTTTAGAAAGTTTGGGGTTTAGAATGCTACTCATATTAATTTCTGCTCGTTTTGAGTTTGACTTTATTTATTTTAATGTCTGTTTGTTTTTGGTTTCATTTATTTATTCATAGTGATTTGTGGTATTTGAATTCTTGGTAGGTTATTGAATTCTATTTTTGTCCATTTTTGTTTAATAGAATTCTTTACTTTTTCTTAAAAAGTTATTTTGTTGAAAAAGTTTTTTTTAATTAATTAAATAAAAAAAGGAGATTTTCAACTGGAATATAGGAACAGTTTTGAAACCTATTTGAACAGATTATTTTGTATATGAAGATTATTTTGTATATTTAAATTTTTAAAGAAAATTTGCAATTGGAAAAAAAAGATATTTCGAAGCCCTAATAAACTTCTGTCTAACGAGCAAGGTGTTGAGAAGGGGCAGTCCCCCCTATATACAGAGTAATTTCAGTTTGCTCTAAGTTTTAAACTTGCTCCTTAATTTAGTTGAAAAACCTTTTCTATTTGTTTAAATAGGCCTTTATTTCATGGAACTGTAAAATTTTATGAATAGAATACTTTAGGTAACGCAGAAAAAAAACAATCAGTTTTTCAATAATCTCTGTTTGGATTTTGATGGGTAATCAAACAGTTCTTGGAAACGAACTGTAAGTTAGGAAAGACCCGGCTCAATAGCAACCGATACTCTACAAAACGGGATTTCGATACCAATAGATATATCAAAAGAATCAGATTTCAATGCTGATTTCAAACATATAAGTTTCATCAAGTTTAGTCATACCCATCAAAAGTTGCGCGCCTTAAAAAATTTAGCTGATTTTCAAAAAAAGGGGGAAAAAAACCCTAAAAGTTATAGAACCTTAATGAAAATCACACAATCAGATTCAGCGTATCAGAGAAATCTACTGTAGAGGATTCAAGCTCCTATCTGCAAAAATGTGGAATTTAGTATTTTTTGCCAGAAAAAAGATCGGATGCGTATGCGTGAGCCTTCAGAAGAAGACGGATCCGTGTTTATTTGTTTTTTCTTAGTTTTTTTCCCCCAGGGGTGATCGTATCGACCCAGTTGTCCTAGAATATCGTGGGAGGGCTCATTGGAACAGAAATTAAAAGTTCTAGTGCCCTTTTTAAGTGACTAAAAAAATGTAGGGCGCCTCGCTCTTTACGCTAAAGTTTGACTTTCTCACAACTCTATTTTTTTTAAACAATAAAAAGCTTTAGCGTAAAGAACGAGGCGTTGAGGAGGGGACAGACCCTTTCATATACGGAATAATTTCTGTTCGTTTTAAGTTTTAACGTCGGTCCTTACTTTCAGTTATAAAAACTTGTTTTTTTTATTTAATCCACATAAAACTGAAATTATGTGGATGTATTAAAGGTAATTGTCCGGGATAAATTTTCATCAGGATTGAATAGTTCAGAGGATATTTCTGTGGGGAGTGGGATTTTTCCGTGGAGGTAGAGCCAGATATCCTGGCGTTATTTATAAAACGATCAGAAATTAATTTAAAAAAACAAGTTTTTGTAGTGAAAGTAAGGAGCAACATTAAAAGTTAAAACGAACAGAAATTATTACATATATAAATATAGGGGGTTTCCCCCTCCTCACTGTCTCAAAAATTATGCTAAATACTAACGCTAAAGTTTAAATTTTATCCCAATTCTTTAAAAACGACTCCTTAAGCACAAGGGTCGTTTAATTAGAGCAATAAGTAACTTTTTTAAAGTGCCGGAAAACTTTAGCGTGAAAAGCAAGGTGTTGAGGAAGGAGAAACCTTCTTCATTTACAAAATAATTTTTGTTCGTTTCAAAGTTTAACGTTGCTCCTTAATTTCAGTTGAAAAAAACTTGCTATTTTTTTTATAAAGCTTAGAGACAAAAATTTTTCTGAAGGCAATAGAAAAAGTATATAAAAATGAAAAAAGTAAGTAATTACAAAATATACACAAAACAATAGCCGACTTACAAAAATAAAGATATAAACTCCCAGCAGTCAGTCCTGTTGAGGAATGCTGAAACGTTGGACGGATATCTTTTAACAATATCGATAGTTTTGAACTTGGTTATCAAACACCATAATATTTAATGCCATTAGACTCAATTGTTTATAAAAAGTAACACATTGTCAAAGTAATTTGTTCAAAGTAAAACATTAGAACTAAGATAAAGAAAATCAACTAAAATGTTAATTCAGTATTTTTAATTTAATTTTTAATGCAAAAAAACCATATATTTGACACCTTTAAACTTCACAAATGTAAAAAATTTAATCTTTTTCAAAGTGACAAGTAAATCTATACAATCACTCCTGGAAAAAATAAATAAATGATAATAAAACAAAAAAAGCATATCCGTTCAGGGGGAAAATAAAGAATTCCCAGAATTCCGTTCAGGGGAAACATTTCTGATTATCATGGCTTCGAATATAAGCTCATAGGTACACTTGCAATGCAAGTCAAAGTTGACGACATATTTTTTTTTACCAAAATTGCTCCGTATTAAGTTGTTTTCCTTGTGTTTTCTATAATTATACGAAATTTCTTGTGTACTAATAACTGCACTAATTACTAATGCACAAATAAAAATTTAGGATGACCATAAAAAGCTGATTTTTTTATTGAATGCTTCAACCGTTAGGCTCTTATGCCTTTGCTATTGACAAGGATCGTTATTTACTTCCTGTTCATTACTATGAATGATTATTCAGTTATTCCCGGAATAGGTTGGACCTATGACCGGTTTGGAGTGAAGCATTTGAATGAAATCTCTCACTATTCAAATTGTGGATTAAGATTAGTGCAACTTAATTACTTTTGTACTTGCTACGGGACCATACGTGAGCACCTCACCCGGCATCTAGAAGACTCCTTATGGTTGACTCGTATTTGTTGTGATCTCGTGTCAGCTCTTCAGCAAACCGGAGCCAGCAGCTTTCCCACTGTCTTCCAAACTTCCGAAATCCACGAATCTTATCGTGGTCATTTCTGACAGTTGCCAACCAATTTTTCAATTAACCGCCCGGGCGTCTGCGCCGATCTGACAGAGTAGCAGCTAGGAGCATTTACTTGATGATGCGGTCGCTGGGTCTTCTCAGGACATGGCCAAGCCAACGAAGTCTTCTCTGTTTGACGATTGTGGCTGTGGGCTGGATGTTACAGCAGCAGTGACGCACTTCAGCATTTGAGATTCTACTGCAGGTCTCATTTGAGGTCTCACTACATAGAAATAGAACAAACCTAACTGCCGCTGTATAGGCACAAAATTTTGTCTTAAAAATAATCTTTAGTCGGTTCCACAATTGTCGGTGACGTTGAGAGAATGTGGCTTGAGCTTTGTTGATTCTGTTCTGTACGTCAATGTCACAATCTCTACGAGAGTCTATTAGCAAGCCAAGATAAGGGAAGCTTTCGACTTTTTCCAGCTCCTGCCCGTAAAGCACAAGCTAATAATCCGACTTTATATTTAGGTCCATGACTTCAGTTTTGACCGCATTGATCTTCACGCCCAGTAGCTGAGAGAAATATGCAATTTTATTTTGCACTTCTTGGGCAGTTGCTGGATCTACAGCAACAGCGACTATGTCATTCACGTAGTCCTGGTCAGACACGTTAATGCCCATTCCCATAACGACATCATCAAAACTCGAGAGTGATCTTTCTAGAACCCAATCTATACGGTTATTAAACAAAACGGGGGATATCCTTGTTTTCCACCGCTATCCACATTGAAGGTTTTAGTTTCTTCACCCAGTACTCTTACAGTCACTTTGCAATACTTATAGTAGGCCTTCAGCAGCTCTATAAATTCAACCAGCATACCATCTTTTGCCTTGATTCGCCAAAGTTTTTCACGGGTTACGGAGTCAAAAGCAGCGGCGAAATCCAGAATCATATTAATTATAGGGAGGCTGTAACGTTCGCACTGTTGCAGAATAAGAGGAAGGGTGAAGATCTGGTTAGTGCATCCTCTCCCTCTGCGAAATCCACACTGATTTTCACGCATCCGCTCATCTCTTTCTCCCTCGAACCTTTTGAGCAAAACCATTGCGAATACTTTGGCGGCGCTGTCCATGAGTGATATCGTGCAGTAGTTACGGCTGTCACATTTGTTCCCCTTTTCAAATACTGGGGTTATTACTAATACTTTCCAGTCAGACGGGAAGGTCTTCTTCTCCTATGTCAGACTGAAGAGGGGTTCCAGTTGTTCCGCTACAACATGAGGTGATGACTTGTAGACGTCAGGAGGTTGACCATCTTCACCAGGCGACTTATTAGTTTTTACCTGTTTAATCGCATTTCATATATCTGTGGTTGAAGATGGAGCCATTTCAATTTCATATGGTGGTTTTTCAGCTGATTAGTATAAGCATGGACACCACGAGGAGGTTGTCTAATACCACCCCTAAACACGTCCTCAGCTTAATATCCTCAGCAAAGTCTCAACTTAATATCCTCAGCAGTTCTTAAGATATAGAAGATCCGTCTGTTTGATTAACTGGATGCACATATTGGTTTTTGATTTAGTATAATATGTCCCTCAAAATTCTCCAAAGTTTCACCCTAATATCCTGGGCCTTTTTAGATACACCCAGAAACTTCGACGTAATATCTTAAAATAGGTTTTTTCCCAAAGATCACGCTGACTTTCTATAACGAAGAAATAAATGTTCAAATGGGGATATGTTCATTTATTAGACAATACAAATAGACAGAAAAGTCCGGATATTTTTACCATATATACAGCCATTCTTTATCAGCAGATAGCAATGTATATGTGGTCGAAATAAACAGACTTTTGTTTTTCAAAGTCTAATTAGTGGACACTTATCCGAACTTGAACGTTTATTTGTTCAAAGCCTAGGATCATAACTTTTCTCTTTTCCTAATGATAAATCCTGCATGAAAACAATGGATAAATTGCATAATTTGTCCTGGGGCTGTGGGGGGCATGACATCTCTGGAGGCATAGCTATTAGACCTTTTCACTAGTTTGAACAAAATCGCAATTAAGAAAATTGGACTATGGTGCAGTGAGGAGGGGCTGTCGCCTCCTCAACGCCTCGCTCTTGACGCTAAAGTTTATTATTGCTTTAAAAAATAGAGCTGTGAGAAAGAGTCTAACTTTAGCTTAAAGAGCGCGGCGTTGAGGGGGGACAGCCCCTTTTATGACCGGAATAATTTCTGTTCGTTTTAGGTTTTAATGTCGCTCCTTACTTTCAGTTAAAAAAACTTGTTTATTTTTATTTAATTTCCGAACGCTTTTAAATTAATGCAGGTTTTGATTTTGGCTCACCATGCATGAATAATTAAAAGGAAATTTGCATATTAATTTTACTTTTTTTTAGGCTAAATGGCTTTCTCGAAAGTTGTTTAATTTTATTTACGAACATTTTTATTAGTAATAAATATAGGTAACTTACGAATTAACTTACGCAACCAACGTCTATATTCATATATTTTTATTACATATATTAGGGGGATTCTCCCCCCTAGTCAGTACCTCGCTCTCTACACTAAAGTTCAATTTTTTTCCAATTCTTTAAGAATGACCTCTTAATCACAACGGCCGTTAATTAGAATAAATAGTTGTTATGAGAGTACTAAAAAAACTTTAACGTAAAGAGTGAGGTATTGACTAGGGGGTGAACCCAATCATATACGTAATAGTTTCTGTTCATCTTAACTCATGATGTTAACAAGTTTACAGTTGAAAAGTTTTTCAGTTGAAAACTTGTTTTTTTATTTGATTTCTGATCTTTTTTTAAATAATGCCGGGAAATCCGACGCTGTTCCCCTATGAAAAATTCCTCCATGGAAAGATCCTCCCACTTAACCCCTGATCCACCTCCCCTCCCCCTCAACTACTAAAAAAGATCCCCCCTGAAAACGTCTGTATACTTCCCAATAACCAATACTATATGTAAACAGTGGACGAAGTGCATAACCTACAGACCTTCCCCTGGGGACTGTGGGGGATTAAGTCACCTTCAAAGACAGTTCTTAGTTCTTATATTTTTCGACCATGCTGAATAAAATGGCAAACTTAAAAATTTTTGTTCGGGTGGCTTTGGGAAAAAATGAGCGTGGGAGGAGGCCTATTTGCCCTCCATTCATTTTGGTCAATTAAAAAGGGCACTAGAACTTTTAATTTCCGTTCGAATGAGGCCTTTCGCAATATTGTAGGACCACTGGGTCGATACGATCACCCCTGGGAAAAAACAAAAAAAAACAAATAAACACGCATCCGTGATCTTTCTTCTGGTAAAAAATACAAAATTCCACATTTTTGCAGATAGGAAATTGAAACCTCTACAAAAGGGTTCTATGATACGCTGAATCTGATGGTGTGATTTTTATTAAGGTTCTATGACTTTTAGGGGGTGTTTTCCCTTTTTTTGAAAATAACGCAAATTTTCCCAGGCACATAACTTTTTATTGGTGAGACTAAACTTGATGAAACTTATATATTTGAAACCAGCACATAAAAATGTGATTCTCTTGATGTATCTATTGGTATCAAAAAAAAAATTTCGGTTACTATTGAGCCGGGTCGCTCCTTACTTACAGTTCGTTACCACAAACCGTTTGATATATGTCAAAAAGAAATCTAGTGGTGTTAGCTTAAGTGAACGTGGTTGCCATTCCATTGATCTTGTGTGTCCTACTCAAACACCAGGTGTCTAGAAAGCATCCATCTAGCTCATTAAAAGACCGAAATATTTAACAAAATATAGATTGTAAGACAAAAATTAAAAAGGATGGATACCAAAGCCAGTATAAGCTCGTAATGTAACATAATAAAGGACCAGACGCCTTTTCCTGTTTCCATGAGTACATGGGAGGATACAGAATTAATACTTAGAGGGGTGCCAACGAAACCTGGTCTCTTTCATTACTATATTTTGCCCCATCACCCCTTCAACCTTCCAGAGAGGAGAGATATGTGCCAAAAAAAAAAAAAAAAAAAAAAAAAAAAAAAAAAAAAAAAACAATTGGAAATGCTCTATTTTTGTGTTACATCATTTTCGAAAATATATTGTTTATTAGATATTCAATTTTTTAAATTAGCTGGTTCAAGCAAAAGATTTGGACATATTTGTAAATTCACTTTTTATTTTTATAGCCAGCTGACATACGGTACGAATTGAATAAAACTATTTATCCAAATCAGCCACATTACCTAATTGCAATCAAAGAACTTTCCAGAAATAAAAAATAAAGACAAAAAAGAAAGAAAAACTAAAAAAACAGTCTTGCACCGAATTGTTTATTTAAATCATTAGCTAATGTCCTAAATTACCTAATTGCAAATAAAGATCTCTCCAGAAAGAAAAGATAAAGAAAAAAAAGTAAGAAAAACTAAAATAAAAATTTTGCATTAAATTGTTTATTTAAATCATTAGCTAATATCCCAAATTACCTAATTACAAACAAAGTAAAGTACAAGAATAAAAGATAATGACTGCCTATAAATGAAAAGCATGAATCCAAACTGAGATATAGTTTGAACTAGACTTAAGGTAGTCTGCTGTATTGTTTCTTGGGTAAGTAATATTCTAAGCTTTGTAAGTCAATTCTCCAGTTGGTTTTCGTGGAATATTTACAACTTTGGCTTATAAGCTACAAACCCAATTTGCTGATTATCTTGCTTGCTAATTTGATGATAAATTAATTTGCTCACTTACAGGGCGTGACTAGCACTTTTGCCAGTGTCGTCGACCAATATTGATAGTACTGTGCAGGGATGTACAGAGAGAGAGAGGAGGGGGCCTCAGGGCCCTTAGCCTCCAAAATCATGAACATCGTTTAATATCTAGGAGCTTCTTGTTGAAACTATCAGTGGTTTGTTTTATTGTTGACCCCTCCCAAATATGTCCTCCTCAAGTATCTGATACTGCTGCACAGATATACCTGATTTGCAATTGGGTTGGGCTCAGCAAAATATGGGCAGGCTGTAATTAGTTGCTACCACAGTATATGAATAATGGATCAATCACAATAATTCAAACAGATCTAATTATCTTTATACAGTGGTTACTACAGTGCATTAGTAATTATGTCGAGTACTCAGGGCATATTATAGCCACGCTTGGCGCTACTACTACTATTACCACTGCTACTGCTAACGACTCACTGCAGCACCAAGCCGCCAGAGGCCAACACAGATACTCATAATCCACCACCATCCCAGTCTATTCAAAACATCCCTCTTTACATCCTCCCAGGAGGTTTCCTTAAATCTTTCATTACGATATCCTCCCACCCTATTCAGGAACTACCTACTTTTCGTTTGAAATTTTTTGAAATCTCTCATTCTTCAGTCGCAGAACGTACCCTAACTATCTCGACCTTTTTCTCATTATAGCCCTAGAAGAAGGGATTGAACCACACTTTTAGCACAGCCTACTGTTTGATATACGATTAGTCATTCAGGTAGGCCTACCCAAAACTATTTGTAGGAAATTTCTCTGAAAAATATCTAGCAAATCCTCCTCCACTTTTTGGAGCACCCACGGTTCAGAACCATATTTGACCACTACCATCACGTACAAATTTAATTCTTTTTTTTTATTGTCGGATGATGGGAGGATCGCCGTTTTCAAGGGGACTGTCAGTGAATTAATTTCTTATTCCTTATCGATTTATTTTTAGGCGTTCTTTAATATCGATATAGCCAGTTTTATCATTGATTATTTACAATAAGTCGTTTCCCAAAGAACGGGCCATTGAATCCTTTGGTATACTGTTTTCATTATTGCTCTTTTATTGAAATAGATGGAACTTGAACTTGTAGGATTAAGTTGCCAAAGAGAAAGCAAGACACATTAAAAAATTTCGCACAAGAACCCTAGCACATTCCCCAGTGTAAAATTTTCCCTGGAAGGCTCATCCGCCAAACCCTCCCTCCCGTGGAAAATGCTTCCCGTGAAAATTCCCCGGCATAAAATTACCACACTCCCTTGAAAACCTCAGTATGCTTCCCAATAACAAATTCTATGCCTAAACGATGGGAGAATTTCACAACTAACAGACCTTTCCCCATGGGCTGTTGGGGGTCATGTTAACCCCCAAAGGTATAATTACTGGAATTTTTAACTATGCTTAACTGGTTCTAGGCGTTAACCCCCCCCCCCCCCGACAACTACCCCTCGGAAAATACCCCCCCCCCCACACCTGGAAAATACCCCCCCCCCCGCGGAAAATACTCCCCGACGTAAAATACCCCCCTAAAAATACCCCCCTGAAAATACCCCCCCCCCAGAAAATATCCCCGCGTGGAAAATTTGAGAATTTTATTGAGTTTTATTTTTTATTTTCGCAGGGGGAACGAATTTTGGTACTAAAATTCAAGAACACACCAGTTTTTTCGTTACTTTAGAAATAAATTTGGGCTATAGATTTGCACATTAGGGAGGGGGGGTAAAGTATAGCGGGTCTGCATGCAAAATGTGTTTGGTACAGTTATTCTGCATATTGGATAGATAGATAGAGAAGTGTATTTTAAAACCAAATATACGGCCATGAACATACTAAAATAATATAAACGAAAGGCACAAATAACATAAAACTTTGATCAGCAATCATTATAAAACACTTAAATGAAACACTACATTAACCTAATAATAGTATTTAATACTTGGAAAATCGGCTCATGGAAAAATAAACCGGTTTGTTCTCGAGTTTTATATAGCGCAAACTTGAGTGAGTGGCGCATAATACACAAGTTCAAAAATTCCTTCCCCCTACGGAAATAAAAATAAATAAAACTCAAATAAAATTCTCAAATTTGGAAAGCCTTATTTTCCACGGAGAGAGGGGGGGAGGGTTATTTACCAGGGGGGATTTTCCGCGGGGTGTACTTTCCGCGGGAGGGTATTTTCCGGGGGTGTATTTTCTGCGGGGGGTATTTTTCGGGGGGGAGGGTATTTTACGGGGGGTAATCACCGGGGGGGGGGGTAAACGCTGGACACCGCTGAACTAAATGGCTTTTGCAAAATTTTGGTCGGACGACTTTGAGGAAAACGAGGGGTGGGAGAGGGGCTAGTTGCCCTCCAATATTTTTGGTTACTTAAAAAGAGCAATAGAAATTTTATTTCCGTTAGAATGATCCCTTCCAGATATTCTAGACGGTTGGTTCGATGCAATCATCCCTGGGAAATACAATCAAGCCAAAAAAAGACAAAAAAAAAGTAAACCTGCATCCGCGATCTTTCTTCTGGCAAAAATACGAAATTCAACTTTTTTTAAGATGGGATCTTAAAACTTCTAAATCAGATTTTTCGGGTAAGCGCAATCTGAGGGTGTGATTTTCATTAAAATTGGATGACTTTCAGGGTTGTTTACCCCTTTTTGGAAAATTTTACCCCCTTTTTGAGAGTTTT
>NC_142814.1:50256986-50311986 GCF_049724085.1 Artemia sp. Qi Xiang Cuo
TTCTTTTTTTTTTGGTATGTTATTTTAATTTTATAGGCAAATTATTTGCTTAATTAATCTCTACAATTTTATTTTGAATTATAACTTTTGGTACTGCCGACACCACTCCAACGTCTCGTCTGAACAGACAATTCTTACCTGTGTTTGAAACTCAATTCCACAAGTACCCAGTCTTCCCAAGAAAAGACAGAAGCAAGAATGACTTTGGCGGCTCAACAATTACTGTTCTATTCCTTCTCACAGAAAATATTCAGGAAAAATTTCAAGTATAAACAAAAAATCTGTCAACTTCTTCAATCTTCAATCTTCAACGTCTTCAAACTTCTAAGTCTTGCTTAAAAGAGCCCCAAGAACAGCTTAACCCTAAATCACAACTTAAATAGGCAAAAATCTTTGGCATACCTACAACAAAGAAGGTGTTACCATTTTATGGTCTTCAAGATTTCCATCAATTGTAAAAGACCAGCAATACGAACTAATAGAAACAAAAAACTTGCTACTCATTTACATAGAAATTACAAACGTCAAATACGTGTAGGAGCCGAATCAGGTCAGGCAATCTTTTTTTTATGCATAGAAGGTCATCTGGAACCAAAGAAAATAATCCTCGAATTTTTAAAATGATGAAGTCCCGATATTTGTGGTGAAAATAGCCAAAAAAAGTAATGTTTCATATGTTTTGGCGAGGGAAACCAAAATTATAAAAAAGATGTTAAACCTTAAGTGAGGTAAATTTGAGCACAAGTATAAACTTGTGCTCATCCAAACCTCTAACGAGATCTTGATTGACAATCAAATAGAAGCACTTGGGGACCTGGAAACTGATTTTGGTTGTAATACCAGTGAGGTAGAGGTAAATTTTATTTTTGTAATGGCATACGGGATTGATGACAATTCCCTGCTGCCTAATTTGACTGTTCCAGGATTCATTTAAGTAAGAAAAATTTGGAATACTGTCAAGACAAAAATATCCGGGATGAGTATTTGAAGACAGTATTGTAATTCATGATTACTTTGCTAAACTATTTCAGGGCTGGTTCAAGTCAAACGAGTGGTCAGACCAATAATGGTTGTTACTAATAATATAAATAGTGGTCAAGCCTACTTAAGCCAAACTAAATAATTAAAAGCAGTTACAATGTTATAATACAGGTCAAGAAAACATCTTTCAAAATGATGGTCCAACGCAGACACAAAAACCAAAGAACTGTTATTTTTTTGTTTTTTTTTTGCTTAAACACCATCTATCTACGATACTTTTACAATCTAAAAAATTCATATATATATTTTTACCACAACCTACTTTATTTCGTTTTATTTGTTTGTTGTTACTAGTATTCATTTAAATAGTTTCGTGTATTTGAAACACAATCTTCTTGTTATCAGCGTAACAATTTTTCATTAGCGATGGAATGAAGGAAGGCGTGTTTAAGAAAAATAGACCAGAAATAATACTCAGAATAAAGAACCAGAAATCGAAAAAACGAATGGCAGCCAAAAATATATACCAGAGCAAATAGTGGCAAAAATTTCAGCAAAAATTCCGAAGATTCAGGGACATTGGAAATATAGGGCTCCTTTTCTGTCAATAGACGCCAGGAACTGTTTTTGACAATTTTGTTATCAGCAATGGAGTAAAGGAGGGTTAAATGCCAGCTTAAGAATAAGAGACGAGAAATAGTGCTCAGAATAAAGTATTACCAAAAAATCGAAAACAAAAATTGCAGCCAAAAATATACACCACAGCCAATAGTGGCAAATAATTCAGAAAAAAATTCAGAAGATTTAAGGACATTGGAACTATAGGAATCCTGTTCTGTCAATAAACGTCAGGAACCGTATTTGACAATTTTGTTACCAGCGATGGAATGAAGGAAGGTTAAATGCCTGCCTTGCAGCAAAATATATCTACCAAAGCCAATAGTTGCTGTGATTAACAATATTCGCCAGTATTTACCCACTGGTCCCTCTAGAAAAGATCATTTAGCAAGAATACGAGAAGATGGGCATTTTTAGATTTTTTGTTTCCGTGTCTTTGTTTCTGTGTCTTGTTGGAAATACCATTTTTCACTGCGAATGCGTTGGTTGTATTAACTATATAGAGATACTGGGTTCCAATCGCAAAAAGGAAAAAATAAAACACCAGAGTGGCATTCAGATGACAGATGTCAAAAAGATATATCCGGCATATTGTATTGCAACGCAATGAATTGACTGGCCGGATGCGATCCAAATTCCTATTTATATTGTTGCTAAAAACTTGGGGTGGTGCAGAAATACAATTTTTCATTGTGAGTCCGATGGCTGTATTAATTACAAGGAGATACTAGGTTCAACCTCAGAAATCCAACCACACAAAGAATAAATAAAACACAAGAATGGCGTTCTGACGACAGATGTCAAAAGAACATAGCCGACATACCGTATTACAACCCAAAGTATGAACTTGAGTGGCAATGAATGAGTGAATAAATAAATGAGCTGTTCGTCATCACGAACTGTTTGATATTATTAGACTAGGGTTGTAACAGCAGTGCCATTTTGTCCGTGACTTTAATGATATTTTTTGTGACTGGGTCAACATACTCAAATGTTTTGAAACTTTAGGAACCATGGATCACTAGGAAAAACACTATATTTACGAGTATAGTCAGAAAAATTTGGAAGTTTCAAGGACATCGGGACTATAGTGTTACTTTTCTGACAACAGACGCCAGGAACTATTTTTGACAATTTCGTTTCCAGCGATGGAATGAAGGTAGGTTAAAGGCCTGTTTCCGAATAAAAGATGAGAAATAATCCTCAGAATGAAATACTACCAAAAAACCGAAAACAAAAATTGCAGCAAAAAATATCTACCACAGGCCAATAGCTGCTGCGATAAACAATATTAATCAATATTTAACCAGTGATCCCTCTATAAAAGATCATAGAGGGAGAATACGAAAAGAAAAGCATTTTGAAATTTTCTGTTGCTAGGTCTTTTTTTCTTTGAATTACCATTTTCCACTGCGACTGCGATGGCTGTATTAATTACAGGAAATGCATGGTTCAACCTCAGAAATCCAACCGCACAAAGCACAATAAACACCAGAATGGCTTTACATAAGAAACTTTTATTAACTATGTAAGCCAAAACTTTCAATAATTTAAATAATAAAAGTAACTAGATGGGAAAACTGAATTGCGATCAATTAGTATTTGTATTGAAAGACGACCTTAACTTTAAGAAACTCGGTGTAATTTCGTAATATTGCACTATTTCCATTGACAGGAGGTACGTTACCTCATAACTTAGTCGTTACGTCAAGCTTAAATGCTATGTTAGATGTCAGAATCAAAAATAATATTAGTTCATATAAAATAAATGAATAAGTAATTAGGCCTATTTGCTATCAACGATTCCATTGATAAAAAAAAGTCAGTATGATTTAAATTAAATCAACATTTTCCCGATAAATTTACCAAGGACCAACTTGTTAACAAACATGGTGCCTAAAGTTAAATATCTGCTAATTAATCAAGACTTCAATAAGAACAAAATTATTCATGTCAGAAATAATATATATTTTTTAAAATTTAAAAATATATTTTTCGCAATGCCTTTTTTTATTACATAATGGTAATACAGCTTTTTTGTAAGACCAGCTCAGCCATTTCTGCCAGTCAGCCTACTTGTTAAAACAAAAGTAAAAAGTAAAACAATGTCACAAAACCTTCTGTAACTATTTCTTATTTCTGGGATCTTAGCACAATCAATTTGCAGAGGTCTGACCTCTGCGACCAGAGATCTGTCTTGCAACATCTTATCTCTTAAAATGATCAATACTTGTGTGTTCATTTTTTTTTTTTTTTCGAAAATCAATCATTATTTTTGGGTGAGAATGGCCGTCTAGATATTTTCTGACCTGAAAAAACCATCTAGATAGGTCCCGAGTTCGCGGAAATTATTTAAGAATTACTATTTAAGAAAGGGCAACACTATTTAGCCCGAGGTGCCACGACACCCCTAGTAAATATATCCTTGGAGGGGGGCAGTTCGTCCAGTGGATATAAAATGATGAAGATTCACAGTACTCTTTTCTTAACCCCACCAGCGTTCGGGGAAAATTCAAATACATTCGTTGAAAATAACTCACTTTTACTTCCAATCTCCGCTCCAACAATCTATCTATTATCAGCTCTCAATATCAACTTGAACTAACTTAAAAACTATGCATCAACACAAAACGCAAAGTTACTTCTGGCATGGTCTAGTGTAGACGCGGGCCAATGAAATCTATCAAACCTCAAAACAGAATTTGCCGTGTCCATAAATTAAGAATCAATTACCCATGATTTAGCATGCATGTGCGATCACTCATTCAGAATATTAATACGAAGCCGACTTATTTTCTTCTGCAAAATTATTGCCTAAACACCATATCTTTAGCTTCTATATAAAAATTATACAGTAGGTAAACATAAGCAAAAAGGAGAAGGGATATTTATCTAATATGAAAAGGGGGCAAAGGCCCTAACAATTATGTTACATCAAATACTACAATCAACAAGGTAGAATTAAAGAATAATAGAATTCAGGACAGCACAACTCCAAACCAAGTTTCTGATAATAATATTGATAAAAAGCAAGAAACCAAGCCTTCCACAGAAAAACGACTATCATAAACAGTTACAACAGAATCTCAAAACAATTCTTACCCATGTAAGATGCGTCAACTAATAAGACACCTCTTCAACTGACAAACATATAAAAGTAACGCAGGGGGAAAGTGGCATTTTACATTTTTTTAATCAAAATATCTCCGAAAGCCAATGAAAACCACTCTTTGTCGACCAAAGAAGTAAAATCATCACAATCAAAGGTATCAAACCCCAAAATTGAATTTGCCTTGTCCGTAAATAAAGAGTCAATGGGCCAGAATATAACACACTGATATAGGATATTAATATGGTCCAACAGAAAAAAACGAATATATTTCTTAAATTGCATTCACGAATAGAACAAAACCCTCTTTCGATTTTAACTAGACCTCAAAAACTATGAAAATACTATATCAGTAAGCCGACGTTGAAAATCAATATGTAAAGGTTTATAGGCCAAGATTCTTTTGAACATGGTCTATTGTGGTCATTTTTCTGGGCTCGGGGTTGGAGATGGGGGGCGGCTGCAAAAAATATTGCTAGGAGTAAAAAAGTTATAAAAAGGTTTTCATTGAAATGTGACATATTTTAAATATTTAAAAAAAAATTCATTTAAGCCACCCAGTCTACTTTCCTATTACTGTTGTCATTGTATCTTTACCGTCGTGTTTATCTTTGTGCTGTAGTGTTATTAGTTATTTTATCTTTGTCTAGGCCTAGTTTTTGGAACTTGTTTCCCTATGGAACTATGCCCCATCCTACCCTTGGAGCCTTACGAGAGATTATGTGGCAGTTGATTGTAGTAGAAAAACTTATTGATAAACAAGAGAACTCGGAACTTTTTTGAATAGGTCAGTAGTGATATAGTAATCCTGAACTCATTATTGGACTCTAGGGTGTAAAACTTTCAACTTTATTTTGATCGCGACGATCCACCAGAATAAAACATATTTTTAAGATTGGGAGAATATTAGTTTTCAAAGAAGACGTCAAGCGAAATCCACTACAAAGTGAAAAAAATTATAATTCACAAATAATATGATGATTCCAATGTTAATTTTGATATAGCTATATTGAAATTAGCAGGTAAAGTACAATTTAAAAGAAATATATCACCAATACGTTTGCCACATACAAAAATTTATGTTATGGGAAAAAAAATATTTTTAATAATTGGCTATCTACATAACTACTTAACTATTTAATAATTAAATGTTTTTTATAATATACTATTTAAGGCAAAAATTTTAGTCAGTTAAATAATAAAAGTAACTAGGTAGGAAAACTTTGAATTATGATCAATCAGCACTTGTATTGAAGGACGACCATAACTTTAAGAAGCTCAATGTAATTTTGTAATATTGAACTATTATATTTTGTAATTATTGAACTATTATATTGAACTATTATTGAACTATCATAAATAATATTAGTCCATATAAAATATTTTTAGTCAAAATATCCCGGACAGCCATTGAAAACCACTCTTTGTCAACCCAGAAAGTACAAATATCACTATGTCCATACCATGTCAAGCTTCCTTGAAGAATCTTTATCACTGAGTATCCTAACTGAAGTATTAAAGAGTAAACCTCCCCTGGTGAAGCCTTGATTTAACCCCGTATCGTCGAGTGTATCCAGCTTCGGTGGTTTAAAGCCTATAAGTTAAAGTCGGTAATTCTATGCCCAATCATAAGTTTCGTCTATACTCCTCTTAAATGATAAAATATACTTTTGGATCCAAAACTAACGGATACCTCAAGACATATGAATAAAATTATCAGTGTTTTGCTATTTCATAGAATTCTAATATCAGCCTTGAACAGTGAATCCTAAAAGTTTCATTTTTAGTAAGGTTTTAGTAAAGTTGAATTACTTAGCTATTTTTTTAACACTTGAACCTCTTTATATTTTTGGAGGGAGAAATTCATATAATTTGGAGGGATAACTCCTTCAAATGCTTTGGAGGGAGAAACCCTTTAGTTAGTATGATGGTTTTTCATTTATTTCATCAAAAATAATAACTCATCACTCGAAGTGAAACTTGCGATATTGACATTCTAATCTTTGGAATGGATAGGGCGCGGTATTATTACTTATTCTTCAATTTCTATTCATTTAAAGTTTAACTCGATTTTTAACTCTATTAGCTTGATTCTTGATTGTTTATAAAAAAAAAGGTTCATATAGATATTTGTTTTGAACTTTGATTTAACCAAGCTAAATCAAATTATATTTGATTAAACCCAGTAAAGTGAAGCATATTTCACATTAGTTATTATGAAGAAGTCATTAAGGCCCCTGGAGGAAAGGCAGTGAGTGATGAAATTTGTCACTTGTTTACGTATAGTATGCATTATTGGGTAGTATAAATTGTTCCGGGGGAGGGGGTATTAATGGAAAATGGGGCGATGGGGGTATTTTCAAAGGAGAGAACTTTAAGGGGGGGGAAAAGATTCTCGGGTTTTACTGTTTCCAGGGTAAGTTTTACAGGGTAAGTTTTATGTTTTACAGAGGGGGGCTTACATGGTAAAAATTCTACTTGAAAGAATTTTCAGCGAGAAACAATTCTCCACTTTAGTGGGAGCAAATTTACGTAGTTTTATGTAGAAGAAATTTTAGGTATTTTAGGTATTTTACGTAGAAGAAATGATTCCATATAAACGGAGTTCACCCCCCCCCCCTCTTTAATAATTTGATTTCTAAGCTAAAATTTGACTTTCCGTCCTAATTCTTTAATACAATCTCCTTAAAACACAAAGGTTGTATAATTCAAATAACAATAAGCTTTTATTAAGAGTAACAAAAATATGTAGCGTGAACGGCATGGTAATAAACAAAATGATTTCTGTTCGTAGAAAGTTTCAATGTTCGTCCTTAATTTCAGTTGAAAAAAATACTAGATTTTCTATATTTAATCAGGATAGAGGAAGAGATGTTGAACTAGACCAGCGTTAATACAACATTAATAATACAACTGCTACTATTGCTAATATTACTCCTGCTACCATGAATATGACTATTACTACTACTACTACTACTAATAACAAACTACATCACCAAGCCGCCTGGGGTCAACAGATCTGCGCACGCTCCCTCTCCGTCACATTCTATTCAAAGTTTCCCTCTGTACACCCTCTCAGAAAGTTTCCATTTTCCTTAAATATTTCTTTGCATCCCCTAACCCGACCGCGGACGACCTGCTTCCCGTCTAGCCCTAAATAGTTGGCCAAAAAGAACAATCTTTGACAATATGTCATATTTCACCCGCAAAACGTGCCCCACACATCTCAGCCTTCCTCTCATTATAAAAAGCCCTAAAACGCGGAATAGAACAAAACTTTTCGCACAGCCTACTTTTTTAAATACGGTCAGTCAGCTGTGTATCGAAAACAATCCGTGGGCAATTATTATGTTAAACATCTAGCAAATCTTCTTCTTTTTTTCGGAGTCCCCATGCTTCAGAACCATATTTAGCCACAGTGAAGTTTCATCACTGTAATAAAATGGAATGACAATCATCATTGCAATTTCATCTTAATTGTACCAAACATCTTCACTACTCCAAAAGTATTTACCCATTATAATACCAAGGTAACTGAAGCTCTCCACTTCATCGATCTTTTATTTACCCAATCTAACCCAAATCTTTACCCAAACAATCTAATGTTCACTGATTCCTAGCCTTAGCGACTTGTTCTTCTAATCATTGATTTTCAAACCTATTCTAGCACCCTGAACAGGGAAAACCTCTATAAGTTTATCCATTTTGTTCACACTTTCATCTAGAATGCTAAATCATCAACACAACGCCTTCAAAGGTTATATTTTCATAATTGTATTTTTTGGAAGAGCAAAAAAAAACTTATATCTAAGTCCAGGAAAGTTTTCTTCCTCATTTATTCCATGTTCTCCCATTACCTTTCCTGTGCTCCTTAAGACTAAGTCCATCATAACAATCAAAATAAATGGTGATAGAATACAACCCTGCTAACTCCTGATTTAATACAGAAGCAGCTACTGGCCTCATTTACTACCATAGCCGCAGCAGTATTATTCTTGTGTTTAGCGCTAATCACTTAAAATACACTTGTCTGGAATACCATACAAGGAAAAGGCATTCGCTAAAGCTCTTCTATCAGCTGAATCGAACACTTTTATCTAATCTATAAAACTGAGAACTAAAAGTTTTTGATGACTCAATAACTTCTCAATTATTAACTTAAGAGTGAAAATTTGGTCGACACCTCTTCTAGTTTTTTGTAAGAGACCAGATTATACCTCTATGATTACCATTCTCAGTCCCATCCCCTTTTAATGCAAGGTTTAATCAGGGTTTTCTAAAATCGATAGATACTTACCCTTTTTTTAAATAATATTCGTAATCTTCAGTAACTTATTTCTAACCTCGTGGCGACCCTATGTATGAAACTCATTTACAACATTTTTAGCACCTTGGGCCTTATTAGCTTTTAATCCTTTCAGTACTGTCGCTAATTCTTTTTGACAAAATAAATCTTCTGACACATCCAAGGTATCACAAACTTTTTATTTTCCTCTATATCTTTCTTGTATCCCTGTCCCGATTTAGCACATTGTCAAAATGTTCAGCCCACATCTCTTTAACTCTTTCCTGATTACTAATTTTGGTCCCCTTCCTATTTTCAACTGGGACAAGTCCAAATTCACTTATACCTCTTAATGTATGAACATTCCAGTACAATATTTTACTACAATGCCGTTTAGCTACACCTTCCATCCTCGGCAGTTTTATCCTTGGTCTTAACTTCACACCTCATTAATTCATGGTTTAATGCATTCTCCGCTTTATTCACATTCCTTTTATTTCCAAATGATATGTCACTCAGATAATTCTTGTAAAAGCCGCTTCTCCTATCTATTAAACGTAGAACTTTTTCACTAATATTCCTAGCTACGTTCCTGACTTTCTTCCCAGACACCATTAGGAATTTCACAAATTAGTTTTTCCTAAAAGTATTCCATCCATCTTCTACATTGTCGAATTTTAAACTTTCCAGTTTAGCATCCAAATGTTTCTGGAAAGATTCTCTCAAGGTCCCATCCTTGAGTCTACCAACGGCATAGCTTCCTGGAAGACAGTTACCCTTTCAAAGTTTTAGTTTTAAGTTAACCCCAGACATTATTAGATGTGGATCTCTACTTTTAACATCAATAACAGCACTCCTATATAACCTAGTAAATTGTATTGATACAGCCAGTCTTCAGTTTACAATAGCATAATCAGTAAGGCTAGCTGTCTTAACATCATGTGGATACCAGATTAACTTATGGGCCATTTTATGACCAAATACTATATTGGTTATAACTAGATTGTTATTCCTACAAAATAGCAGCAGTCTGGGTCCGTTTTCTTTTCCTACAGCAATTTTACCTAAGCTAGGATGTCATCAACGTCTATTTCTACCAACCTGGGCGTTAAAATCTACTGATAAAATACAAAACTGCTACCAGGGACCCTGTCAATTTGCTCCTGTAACTAATAAAATTCCTCTGTAACTACTAACTCCGTCAGTTGGTTCTACAGGGGAATATACTACTATCACTGATACCCTGCACTTTTTAGTCAGAAAATGAGGGATTAGCATTCTATTGATAGTATTCTCCCAGCCTAAACAAGAAAACAGCTACCTTATTCATCGTAAACCCTACTCCCTGTTTATATACCCCATCCTTCTTGCCAGAAAAGAAATTCTATATCACCTAATTTTAAGTTTCCTCTCCTTGGGATATAAGTTTCTGAAACTCCTGAAGTCCAGTTCGGAATGTCTGAATTCCAGGGAGAAGGTTAGCAGCACACAAGACGTGTGCACACAACGGGCGGCTTCCAGGGACTTGCATTTTACTACCACTTTTGCTACTACTTCTAATACTACTACTGCTATTATTACGTAAATCTATTATTATAGATTTACGTCATGCTATTAATACGTATAATTACGTAAATACTTTTGAACCAAACCAAAATAAGTTTAATGAATTCAGGTTGACATGATATCCAGACGGGATATCTTAGAACTAGAGTAAAATATAAAGTTGAAACATTACCCACTGTTATAATAAAGACAGTGTGCAAAAGGAGAGGGGGGGCTGCTTCCGGGATTTCCATTTTACTACCACTTGCTACTAATTCTAATACTACTACTGCTATCATTATGTAAATCTGTTATTATAGATTTACATAATGCTATTATTACGTATAATTACGTAAATACATTGAACCAAATCAAAATAAGTTCAATGAATTCAGGTTGACAAGATATCCAGACAGGATATCTTAGAACTAGAATAAACTATAAAGTTAAAACATTGGAAAAAAATATATTTGTACTTAAAATTAAATCAAAAGACAATATGTGCAGTAAATCAGACGTCTAAAAATATCTTCAGAAAAACTGAAGATATTAATTTCAAACTTCCAGGGCTACTACTATTGCTACTTAAACTCTTACTATTGAAAAAAATCAAAAAATTATAAGAGACATAAAAACAATGTGTTCTGAAGAGAGTTGAGTTTAAGTTATATTTTTCATGGAAAGTTTAGGTGTGAAACAAAATACAAATCCACAATTTCAAAAGGCGTATTTTGCTAAAAAATATTTTAAAGATTTTGGTCAACATATAAAAAGTAACTCAAAATATATATGCATTTAGAAAAAAAAAACAGAAAAAATTTAAAATATTGTTTAATTAAATGGAAAAGACTGTCAATTAAAAACGAACAGAAATTAATTTTAACCACTTTTTCGACAAAAGAAGTTTTGACAAGAAAGGTAATGAGCTATACTAAAACAAATATCAGCAAAAAGGAAGGAAACAATTTTTCAACCACAAAGCTACCATAAATCACAATCAATAAAAATATGAAATTCAAACCAAACAGAAATTAAAATAAATAACCGAGTCAACTTTACACCAACCAGAAACTAACAGGAGTAGGACCGAAAAATCCCATAATTTCTAAAAACCAGTACATAGCTAGGACTATACGGAAAATAAAATACGTTTAAAATGTTTTCTCTTTGCATAAATTTAATAGATTCAAAATTATTAACACTTTCAGGCATGAATTTCAGCATATAAAAATGTATATTAAGCTTGCAGTCAACATTCATTTGTTTTTTTCAATAAAATTGGTTATGATCTATTTTATTCTTTTCTTTCAGTATTATGGGAAATATAAATACATGGCTCTAAATAAGAATTTTTTAGTGGAGCTGTACTCTCACAGAACCAACAAATGAGCCAGAGTCAGCGACGAGATTGACAGACACTCAACTAAATAATTTACACTGTGCCAAAACCCGGCCAAAAAAAAGAGAGAAAGAACAGAAGCAAGAAGGCAGAAGGTAGTTACCTAGCAGGGATATACATGAATGATATACATGAAAATAAAAATAGGAGATATATTACTGTTCAAAAATGTACACAAAGGGCGTAGAGTATGACTGAAACCAATATAGATATGACTGAGCCAGACATACCAAAATTGGTAGAATTGGTAGTCAAAGTTCAAAAAGAGAAACCTCTTTTTGTTGTGAAGCGTTATTTGTGGTATTTGGGTGTTTTAGTCGTAGATGCCTTTATTCTCCCTTTATAGGGGAGATAAACTCTGGCCCTAAGGTAATTAAACTTTGGTAGCGTGCCTTAGGCTATGACCGAACTAATGAGGCGTACCGACTGGGTATGTTTGAGGGGCTAAAATTAGATCTCAGAGAGGTCGCCTAAAATACAGTTCTTTTATTCATCTACCATATAATATAATCTGATAAAAATTGTCTACCGGGACTGGCTGCCCGAAGAGGCCACAATTCTCAATAAAACAGAACTAAAGTATAAAAAAGATACTTAGACAATTACAGTGATAAGACAAAGTCCCAAAGTATTTCTAAAACAACGGACCAGCGGTCAGTCCGGCATAGAGTCAGTATAAGATCTTTCCTTCCGATAAAATGTATCTTTTATACATTTTTATCAACCACACCTTCCCACGTATTCGCTAGGATGTGGTAATTTCTCAATTTCCCGTTAAACAGAATTTAGCAGGATAAATTCCTTATCTTAATAAAAAGTGGTCTTTCCAAACTTCATATTTGCGTCATATATATTTTTACTAAATTAGTAATTAACTAACTTAGAAAGCTTTACCACATTTTAAAAGAAAATAGAACAGAAAGACACAAGCTGCTGCCCATAATAATATAGTAAAATGAAAATAGAAAAGTGCCAGCCGAGGACATTCAAAACCAGTTTCATCCTTCAATCAAGTTTCCAAAAAGGATCATTCCCCTCTTAATTTCTAATGCACCCGACATCCCCCAACCGTTATCCAAGAAAAAATTTAAATTTGTTTTCTCGATCTACCTCTACTACCTTTTGTCCTATTTCGCTGTAAGGGATTGGTATTAGATTGGGTGTCGCTGAGTCTCTTCCTCTATCCTAAATAAGATCCAGCTGCCGACAGATCCAGCTTACTTCTATAGACGCATTTCTTCTTTTTTGTAGTTGCACTTCTTTCTCATTGCGATGAGGCTCTTTGCAACTAAAACAGTACATAATTTATCTGAATTACACTGTCACAGCTTACTAGTTCTTTCAAATACAAAAATGGACATTTGCAGTTAAACGAGGGCTCCACTAAAGTGTGGTTTTAGGAAACATAAACTCGCAAAACTGAGTTGTACACTGGCTGCGCAACAAGTAATTTATATTTCAGTGCGTTGAGATTTACAGTCTAAAACCAAGCAATTGAAGGTTTATTTGAAATTAAGTAAGTAAGTTTCCCCTCAGTTCGCAAGAAAAGTTTTGTTTAGCAAAGGGTTCTGTTCGCAAACGTTAAGATGTAGATAATTATTTGTAATAAGACGTAATTAATAAAAACATAATTCGTTTTTTTTTTCAGAGCATCCACCATCAATACTAATAATGCTACCAAGGTAAGCGAAGTTGTTTACTTGATCAATCTCCTTGTTACCCAATATCCGTTATTCGACTTTACTACTTCCCAGTCTAAGTGGATAGCTTTTTTTTTTACTGAACACCTTGCTTTTTTCAAAACCAAATTTTATAGTAAAATTGAGGGTTTTTTTACGATCATTAATGGAACGCATATATATTTTAATCTTCAAAAACATTATCAATCCCAGCGGTCAAATCTTTAGTCGAAGCATAACAGGTAAGAGTTTAATGTAAACAAAAAGAATCAAGCATTTAAATGTTTAGTAAATTATGAATTCAACCAAATTAGATGAAACCATAGTTTAAGACAACGGGCACAGTATGCCCAGCTAAGGCTTTTTTATTTCCAAAGTAAACCCGCCTCTTTAAAAAAAATAGAGATGTAAGACAACAAAATGTTTTGTATCATTGGTCCTAAAATGTTGGAATTGTTTCTAATATTATTATTTTTTATTTCCACCATATTTTACAAGACTTCGCAGGAATTTTTTCAAAAATTTACTCATATTGTTCAAATATACTGATGCTCTTACTATTTTGATAATGTAGTAGATGAGTTTCTTAAACATGGTGGAAGTGAGTTACCACCTCACTACCTGATAAGTTACTGAACTTCAAGAATATGATTTTTGAAAAGGGGGAAGTACCTACCTATTTTAAAGAAACTCCAATGAAATTCCTTCATAAAAAATAAGGCCTAAAGGAAGTAAAGTTAGAGTAAAGATGTAAAAAAATCTCCTAAACTTAGATTTAGCTGATGATTTAAGCAAATGGGTAAGATTTGCAAAGTTCTATCAAAACGAATGAGCTTTTAGAGGTTTTGAGAATTCAGGGTACTAGAATAGGTATGAAAGTTTATTATCAAATGTTTAAGTCGCTAAAACAAGGAACAAGTGAAAGCGATTGATCAACACATCCTCTCACCAACGCAAAACAAAACTGTTCTTCTTTTAAAACTTGATCTGCAGCATCTCAAAGTCAAAAAAGTTTCATCATACTATGCGGGGTACTTCCTACAGAAGCTAAGCAAATGCCTTTATTATTACCAAACTCACTCTGATTATTTTTCTTATCAATTTAAAAATAAATAACTTTAAAAATAAAGTATTTTAAGTAAAAGTAAAAATAAATAGTATACTTAATAATATTAAAACCATTTAATATTATTATTAAAACTAAAAACGACCAGAAATTACTATTAAAAATAATATGAAACCTACAACATACCGAAATTAAGCCAACAATAATAGCAAACATAGAGACATAGATATAAGTACTAATACAAATGAAAAAATATATCTTAAAACGATTAAAAATTAAATTAGATATTCAAGTCAAACTACAAACGAATAAAACTTCTTAGAGACAGAATTTTGGCAACTGACTCCTCTACTCCGGGTTTATTACGTCATTTGTAATTTTTTGAAAACTATGTGTCTAGAATAGTATGCTTTTGATTTTACGGAATCGACGGCGAGTGAATACTAAATCCCTATAGTAATCAATAAGACTAGAAAGGACAAATAAATATAAATCGAACATTTGACATATAATGACATTAATCTAGAAAACTCACCAATTAGAGATTTTACTTCACTGTATATTTTATCTTTATATTTCAATATTGTAAATATAAAAGAACACATATTTGATATAATTTATCTTTATTAAGGTACAAATGATACAATTAGATATTTATGGTAAGGGAAGGGGGCAGTAGCCAAACTTCTAACGATTTTTGCTCGTTTTAAGTTTGACTTGAATATTCAATCAAGTTTATAAATTAGATGTTGAAGATGCACCCTTCAGACAAACAAGACCTACATAGTATCGTCTGATTAAGGTCATCATCTCCGACAACATTCACTGAAAGTTTCAACTTAATACCCTGAACCGTTCCTGAAATATTGCACACAACACTTTAAAAAACTGCGTGTAAATAGAATATTTTGATTTAGTTCAATATCCACTTAACATTTAATGATATATAGAATTTAATAGCCTTAGATATTCTTGAGATATTACAGATAAGATCTTTTGGCAATCTGGATGCGCTGCATCATTTTGATATGAAGGATATAGTTAATATTTATTTAACTCCATAGTTTTAATTTTAATTGTAATAGTTGTAATAGTGTCGACAGTCACAGTCCCAATCGTAGCCGCAAATGTAGTTTAAGTACATCCGCAGCTGAAAGTCTTCGCAATTGTATTCTTTATTTGTCAGGATCGCAAATAGTGTCAGTTGTAAGCATTCGTGAGCTTAAACACTCATAGTCACAAGTAGCAATAGTAAGAAGTAATCACGGCCACTACTTATGAAAGTTGCAAATATTCTCATACTTAGTAAAGCAACAACCATTAAATGGTCTTAGTCATAGTCACAAGTAATCGCGTTCGCCAGTATTCAGTCACAAGTTGTTACAAACAGTCGATGTTGCATGTAGTCACCCTAGCACAAACAAATAGATTCAGCCACCGTCATAGATAGTTGCACTTGCAATTATTCCCAAACATTTTTTTATTCGGGATCTAATATGCCTCTTTTTCCTAAACCTTATATGTTAAAAATGAGTAGCTTGCATCACAAACAGCCCTTGCTCCAGTGGCTTTGGAGGTTTTCTCAATCCATGAAATATAATTATTTGACTTTTAGATTGTTTTGAACAAACCGGATATCTCAAAATTTTTAGCGGGTATATTTGGGGGAAAAGGCACTCGGAGGGGCTAGGTGTGATCTTAAGAGTCCATAGGACCTCCAGTTGAATGAAGGTTATATGCGATTGTGTGCTCATCTTGGTTTCAACATGGTTTTCCAGACTTGTCACTTTAAATTTGCTTTAAATTAGTCAAACTCAAAACGAGCAGAAATTAACATGAGTTGGGCTCAAAACCCCTAATCCTTACCAAGGCCAGAACATAATTTGTACTCTACTGAAAAAATATATACGTTTTTACTTTTGTAACTTTAATAAATCAAATAATATCAATAACTAAATATCAGTATATGTATGTTAAACTGACAATGCACATTCATTTGTTGTTTTTTTTCAGTAAAGTGCAGACTATGTTCTGGTCTTGAGAAAGCTTGGGGGTTATCAGCCCTAATCATGTTAATTTCTGCTCGTTTTGAGTTTGATTCAGTTATTTATTGTAATTTCTGTTCGTTTTGGGTTTCATTGATTTATCGATGCTGATTTGTGATAGTTTCACGCTTGGTAGATTATTTGATTTTATTTTTGCTCATTTTTGGTTTAATCGAGCTATGTACTTTTTTTTGAAAAACTTATTTTGTGGAAAGTTTTTTTAATTAATTTCTGTTCTTTTTATATTGACATGGTCTTTTCAGGGAAAAAGTAAATAATACTTTAAGTGTTTTTGTTTTTAAGACTTTGTAGTTTGGCCTGCTATTTGTATGCTGGAGAACAATTTTCATCAATTTTTAACAATATACACCCTTTTAAAAATCTGGGCACAAATAGTAGTGTTTAATTTAGTTTCATACCTCCTCTAGTTGACCTGCAAACTTGATACCATTCGCAAAAAAGTCTGTTTACTTTCTTTGATAGCTTGGATACACTTACGCTATTTTGAGCTGATTAAATTTTAAGAGCATAAGTAGCCCCGAAAGTTTGAACATAATACCCTCAGTCATTCTTGGGATACTGTTGAGATGCCTTATTGGGAATTGGCACTAACACAGTGCACTTTGATTTAATCTTAAGACAGCATTTAGTTTTTAAACATAATGGGCAAATAGGCGGGTGGGGTGAGAGGGGGATTAGTTGCCCTCCAACCACTTTCGACTATTAAAAAGGGCATCAGCCCTTTCTATTTTCAATCGAATGAGCCCTTCTCGAAGTTCCTACGAAAACTCCTTATATACAAAGTGTCCTGGTCTAAACAAAAAAAAAATACATTGTACCCACATCGATCTTTACTATAAGAATGTCAAGCCTTCCAATCACTTTCGACTATTAAAATCAGCAAAAGGCCTGTCGATTACCAATCGAATGAGCCCTTTTTGAGTTTTTACAACAACACTTTCTATAAACACCTTATTATTATGCCCCCAGGGCATAAATTACAACCCTTACCCTAAGGGCTATGAGGGGCGTTGTCATCCTCAAAGATATAATTTCCAGAACATTCAACTACGTTAAAAAAATAGCTATCTCGAAAATTTGATTGGATTTGTTTGGGAGAATGGTGGGTGTGAGAGGGGCGTTGGTTGCTATCCAATCACTTCTTACTATTAAAAAAGGCACTAGCCCATTCAATTTTCAATCAAATGAGCCCTTTTGAAGTTTCTATGACAACCCTTTCAATATATACCTTATATGCCAAACGGGCATCACTTCCCCTCCTGGCCCTGAGGGCTGGGGGGGGGGTTGTCATCCTCTAATAAATAATTTCCAGAACTTTCTACCACGTAGAACAATCTGGTTATCTGAAAATTTTGATTGGATATGTGGGGGGGAATGGTGGGCATGAGAGGGTGGTTAGCTACCCTCCAATCGCTTTCAACTATTAAAAAGGGCAAAAGCCCTCTCAATTTACAATTGAATGAGCCCCTTTTGAAGTTTTTACGACAACACTATCTATAAGAACCTTATATTACCCCAGGGCATAACTGAAACCTTTGCCCGGGGGGCTATGGGGGGTTTGTTATCCTCAAATATATAATTTCCACAACTTTCAACTACGTTGAACAAAATGGCTATCTCTAAACTTTGATTAAATGTGTTTGTGTAAATGGTGGGCATGAGAGGGGGATTGATTACTCTCCACTCACTTTCGACTATTAAAAAAATCACTAGCCCTTTCAATGTCCAATCAAACGAGCCATTTTTTAAATTTCAACAACAACTTTCTATATAAACCTTATATGCCCCCAGGGCATAACTTACAACCCTTGCACTAAGGGCTCTGAGGGGGTTATCATTCTAAAATACCTATTTTCCTGAAGTTTCAATTACGTTGAACACAATGGATATCTCAAAATTTTGGATGGTGGTTGTGAGAGGGGGGTTAGTTGCCCTTTAATTACTTTCGACTATTAAAAAGGGCACAAGCCCTTTCAATTTTCAATGGAATGAGCCCTTTTTGAAGTATCTACAACATCGCTTTCAATAAATACCATATATTCCACCGGGACATAATTTAAAACCCTTGCCCTGAGGGCTGTGGGGGGAGGGGTTGCCGTCCTTAAAGACCTAATTACCAAAACCTTCAACTACGTTTAACAAAATGGCTATCTAAAAATTCTGATTGGATGTGTTTGAGGAAAAAGTGGGCGGGAGAGATGTTAGTTGCCCTCAAATCCCTTTCGACTATTAAAAAAGGGCACTAGCCCTTTGAATTTCCAATCGAATTAGCCCTTTTTCAATAAAAAACTTATATGCCCCCAGGGCATAACTTATAACCCTTGCCCTGAAGACTGTGGCGGAAGGGTTCTGCTCAAAAGTATAATTTCCAGAACTTTCAACTACGTGGAACAAAATGGCTATCTCAAAATTTTGATTGGATGTGTTTGGGGAAATGCTGGGCACGGAAGGGATGTTAGTTACCTTCCAATAACTTTCAGCTAGTAAAAGGGGCACTAGCCCTTTCAATTTCCAATCGAATGAGCACTTTTTTGAAGTTTCTACAAAAAAGCTTTCTATAAAAACCTTATGTGCCTCCAGGGCATAACTTACAACCCTTGCCCTGAGGGCTGTGGGGGGTTGTCATCCTCAAACACTTAATTTCCAGAACTGTCAACTACATTGAACAAATGGATATCTCTAAACTTCGATTGAATGTGTTTCGAAAAATGGTGAGCATGAGAAGAGGGTTAATTACTCTCCATTCCTTTTTGACTATAAAAGAAAGCACTAGCCCTTTCAATTTCCGATTAAATGAGCCCTTTTTGAAATTTATACAACTTTCTATATAAACCTTATATGCCCCCAGGGCATAACTTACAACCCTTGCACTAAGGGCTCTGCGGGGGTTATCATTCTTTCCTGAAGTTTCAATTACGTTGAACACACTGGATATCTCAAAATTTTGGATGGTGGTTGTGAGAGGGGTTTTAGTTGCCCTTTAATCACTTTCGACTATCAAAAACGGCACAAGCCCTTTCAATTTTCAATGGAATGAGCCCTTTTTGAAGTTTCTACAACATCGCTTTCTATAAAAAAAAAACCTTATATGCCCCCAGGGCATAACTTACAACCCTTGCCCTGAAAGCTGTGGGGGGGGGAGGGGTTGCCATCCTTATAGACCTAATTTCCAAAACTTTCAACTACGTTGAATAAAATGGCTATCTAAAAATTTTGATTGGATGTGTTTGAGGAAAAAGTGGGCGGGAGAGGGGTGTTAGTTGCCCTCAAATCACTTTCGACTATTAAAAAAGGGCACAAGCCCTTTGAATTTCCAATCGAATTGGCCCTTTTTAAAGTTTCTACGACAAAGATTTCAATAGAAAAAACTTATATGCGCCCAGGGCATAACTTACAACCCTTGCGCTGAAGACTGTGGGGGATGTGTCCTGCTCAAAAGTATAATTTCCAGAACCTTCAACTGCGTGGAACAAAATGGCTATCTCAAAATTTTGATTGGATATGATTGGGGAAATGGTAGGCACGGAAGAGGTGTTAGTTACCTTCCAATTACTTTCACTATTAAAAAGGGCACTAGCAATTTCAATTTCCAATTGAATGAGCCCTTTTTGAAGTTTCTACGACAAAGCTTTCTATAAAAACCTTATGTGCCTCCAGGGCATAACTTACAACCCTTGCCCTGAGGGCTGTGGGGGGTTGTCATCCTCAAACATATAATTTTCAGAACTTTCGACTATATTGAACAAAATGGCTATCTCGAAATTCTGATTGGGTGTGTTTGGGGGAATGGTGGGCGTGAGAGGGGGTTAGTAGCCCTCCAATCACTTTTGACCATTAAAAAGGGCACTATCCGTTCAAATTTCCAATCGAATGAGCCTTTTTTGAAGTTTCTACGACAACATTTTCAATAAGAATATTATATGCCCCCAGGGCAAAACTTACAACCCTTGGGTTGTAAGTTTTGGGGCTGTGGGCTGTGGGGGAGTGGGGTCTGTGGCCCACCTTAGCTAACGCTTCAGTAATTTTTTTTACATACGGCCAACTTCATGACATATCTCCTAAATTCAAGACATATCTCAAAACTTTGAGATATGTCACGTCAACCTAGCGTGCCGAACATGTTATACCCTCAACAGGGTCTTCTAGGCTCAAGGCTCTAGGCAGGCATGCCTTTCCAAAAACTAACCTGACAAGTATGTGTCCAATAAGAGAGTCATTCATACTCCTGCCATTTACCCGTGCCCCAGCCATTTAAACATTTGCCTCTCAATTACTTGGACTATCTGTCTTGGCTTTTCTCTGTCTACAATTACCCAGCCCAGTCTTGAATCAAAAACATAATTTATATTTGGAAATCAACTACGCTAAACAAAATGGCTATCTCAGAATTTTGATTGGATCTTTTTGGGGAAATGATGGGCATGGATGGGATGTTAGTTGCCTTTCTATCACTTTGACTATTAAAAAGCACAAGCCACTCCGATTTCCAATCGAATGTGAGTGAGTTCCATAATGAAGCTAATTGTGTTAATTTTGCCTTATATATATATTTAATTTTGGGCGTCTTATAATTTGGTTCTTATAAGATGATTTGAATATTTACTTAATCAGAAGGGAAAAGGGGTTGGAATTTATTGTTATCTGGGTACGCAAGAGGGGGGGGGGGGGACACAAAAAATTTGTAACCTAAATAACAATGTTTATCAATGTTTTTACAATAATATTTACCTTTTTTATATATTTTTAAGTAATTTTTGTTCTTCCTGAGTTTTAGTTGAATAAATTATGACAAAATAAATATATTTCAAGATCTATTTATTAGCTAGGTATCGCAAAGGAAAATACTATCCTTGTCTGAATAAAATGATACAAGATATATTATAGACCCCCATATCTCCCCCGTAGATTTTGAAAAATATTTTTTTAGGGCGTACTTTGATGCGTCTTTTTAATGCTTCCATTGAAAAAAAAAACGAAAAAAGACGAATTTTAGACCCCCCCCCCTCCCCCCAAAAACAAATTAATTAAATTTTGCCTTACTCCCTAAATGTTCGTGAATGAATCAGGCCACTGACTCTCCCAAGGATAACTGTCCCCTTTACCCCCCCCCCTAGCTACACCACTGGCTGTTAGTGAGTAAATAGGCTAATATAAGAAAATACCGTGGAAACTGCAAAATTTGTCAGTTTATGTTTTTAAAAAGGCCAAATTTAGGCATCAATGATATAAATAGGGGAGAACAGTCCCCCCCCCCCCCGATAAATTGCCCTCTTATATTTTGAAATTAACTTCTGTATTTTTTTTTTGGGGGGGGGCTGTTTTAAAGAAAAAGATCTTTTCACAATTGAAGATGCTGTGAATATATCAGCAAGTTACCCAATGCCGGCTTAAGGAAATGCCCCAATGAACAAAAACCACAAACAGTTAGTTTCTCATTATAATAGAAACATACATTGCAAACGAAGAAGTTTTTTGTTGGTTTTTTTTTTTACGCCAGCAAAATTTAGATTTAGTTAATGAATCAAAAGGGAAAATATAGAAAATAAATTCAATGGGAAATAGATGAGAAATGACTTTCGATGTAAACTCTGCTAAAACTATAAATATAGACTTTTACAAAATACCAAGGGGTTATTTTCGGGGGCGGGGGAAATGCGTAGAACCAAAGTAGCCATAGTCATAGTCAGAATCCTTTGTCCGATGGGCAAGGTTTCAGTTCCTCGTGTCACCGGTTATTTGGTTGTGGTAAAATCTGAGGAAAGTAAGCAGGAAGAGAGCGCAACAGAACAGGAAGGCTGGCCCCGAATCACCCCCCCCCCCCATTACACTTACTGGCTGAAGGAGCATGAAACGGAGATCAGCACCAACACTTTGGACATTCAAAGTTCAATGCTGCATTACTTACTTACTTACATAGCCACAGCTTGTTTTAAAAAACAAGTAGAACAATAGGGAAATTCTATTTATAAGAGTGGAATACAACTATAAATAAATATTAAATGGCAGTGTGGTCTTCGCTGCTATTTACATAGCTGGTTTGAAAAACAAAACAAATTGACGTGTTTGTAAGTGATCTAGAAAAAAAAATGACGTATTCTACGTATTCTGAACCAAATTTGAAAATTTATAAACATAGTGAAGATATTAACTCTCGTCCTTCCAATTACTCTGTTATTGAAGAAGAATTTCCGCCTCAAAATAATCAAGTGACCCCCTTATAAATATTTATTTCTTATTTATCTCTTATAAAAATATTTCTGGGAATCAAGAGGAATCATTTAACAGTTTTGAAGCCCCCCACTCCCCTTCCCCATCAGTGGAAACTTTCTATATCCATTGTCGCAGGGGTCGCCCGCGACGAAGTGCACGAAAAAAGTGACTTTAGTTACTAGAGGACACCAAAAAAGTGACAAAAAGTGACGGCTCAGAAGCCGTCAGAGCATAGTCAGATGGATTACAAGGATCAAAATTACTACCGTAAGACCATCACAGGCCTATGAGAGCCCAAGAACTTACAGACAGAAAGGCTATATATATATATATATATATATATATATATATATATATATATATATATATATATATATATATATATATATATATATATATATATATATATATATATATATATATATATATATATATATATATATATATATACTCCGGAGCACTTGCATCTCGGTCCAGGTTTGTATATTGGTTGAGATAGGGAATGATCATACTGTCTTATATCTATATACAGTGGTTAATCTCAAGAATAAGCATATCTAAAGACCTTCAATTATCTAGTTTTGCATCCATCACAATAAATGTATTAAAAAAAATAAGCAACGGAAATTCCGATGCAAGAATAACAAGTGTGCAATGGTCCAAAACTCATACCCCTTTCAGTTCTCTTGAATATAGTTTTCAAAAACAAATGTGAGAATTACCAACACCAATTACCTTAATCTTGGCTACAAAACATTCACAATTGGCATCAAATTTTCTTTAAATCCGGCTTTGAAAGTGAAAGGAATTTTATCTGCTATTAAAGCCAGTCTCTATTGTTGGTTCCCATTACAAAAAAAAAAAAACATTAAATAGTTATTACCACAATGAAACACATATCAATATTTATGAGATTGACTTCGAATAACAACAAGTTCCCTTTGTTGAAAAAAGACCCTCAGTCATTTTCTCATTTAAAGTTTGATGGTTGTGTGTGTTTTACGAATGTCAATCAGAACAGTAGAGGATGTCTTCACATTACATTTTTAAATCCTAAATACTTCGACACCTATTTAAGGGAAAGCAAATGCGGATCTCTCTAATCGGTTCTCTGTATTGAGTTTCCCTGTAATTAAAAGATGAACAAAAGAAAACACAACAGTGCTACTCAAAATTTTCAATGGTCCGTTTCTTAATTTGATCCTAAAGAATTTTTGAAGGTTTCAGACTCCTTTCCAAAATTTAGATGAATTTCTTTTCAAATTAAAATTTTGCTATTAAAATTAACTTTAAAATTGTTAAAATTCTTGAATCAGCTAAAAATGATTTTTTCACTAGACAGTTTTTTTAATGTATTTTTCATCTATTGGTCACTATGGATCGTCGACTATTCATTACAACGTTCCAGCTATTGTTGCAATCATGAAAACCTTTTGAAGCAGAAGCAAGCCTTTGGCCAGAAAAGATAAGGCTGACTTGCATTTCAATTTCAATTTCTCAGTTTGTTTGGTTTAGGGTCAAAGTGTCTCAATTGGATTTTTTTTTTCATTGTTAAAATGAATATTAATATGTGTCTTGGACATCCACAAACGAATCGGACATCTACCTAGATTTCCCAGCAATCAAAAAAAAATTATGAAAAATTAAATATAAAAAAAATGTTTTCAACTAAAAGTAAGGAAAACCATCAAAAGTCATAATGAACAAAATTATTACTTTTATGAGGGTGGTTGCCCCTCTTAAATACCTCGCTATTTACACTAAAATTTTTTTAGTACAGAACCAATTGGGAATAAGAGTCTTCTAGACTTAATTATGATGATTATTAAATGATAGCAAAATGAATGAACAGTAGGCTCTTCGAAAAAACTGGTAAGGATTCAGAAAATCTATTAAAAGAAGAAAGTCGAGAAACTAATTTTCTGAATTTAATGCAGCAACAACTTTATTAGTATGCTCTTTGTACCCAAGAGGACACAAACATTTTTTAACCTAAAAAACAATGCATTACCTATCTTGCAATCTCATATTTGAAAAATAGCTTCTAACACTGTGTAACAATGCTTGTACAATAATTTTTACTTTTTTATACCTTAACGCAATTTTAATTTCTTCCTGAGTTTTAGTTGAATTAGTTATGACCGAAAGAAAAACAAAGATATTCAAGATCGATTTGTTAACAAGGCATTGAAAAGGAAATACCATCCAGGCCTGAATAAAAAGATGCAAAAGATATACTACAGAGGTAATCTCCCCCCCCCCCTATATTCTCCCTTTAGATTTTGAAAAATACCTTTTATGGGGTACTTTCCTAGGTTTTTTGTATGCTTCAATTGAAGAAAAAACGAAAAAAGACGAACTTTTGACCCCTCCCCTCCACCTAGATACTTATAATTACATTTTGCCTTACCCCCTAGTGTTCATGAATGAATCAGGCGGCTGAATTTTCCCAAGAAATTTCTCCCCTATACCTCCCTAGACACACCACTGGCTGTTAGTGAGTAAATAGGCTAATTAAATAAATGCAAAATGTGTCAGTTTATGTTTTCAGTTAAAGTGAATTGAAATTTGCCTGTCTTTAGAACCAATCTCCATTGTTTCCATTGCCTAAAAAACATTGAATAATTATTATCAAAATGAAATACAGATCCATATTTATGAGATTGACTTCGAATAAAACAAGTTCCCTTTTGTTAGAAAATGACCCTCTGTCATTTTCTCATTTAAATTTTCTTGGCAGTATGTGCTTTACGAATCTCAATCACAACAGTAGAAGAAGTCTTCATATTACATTTTTAAATTCTAAATACTTAGTCACCTAATTAAGGGAAACCAAATGGGGATCTCTCTAATTGGTTCTCTGTATTGAGTTCCTCTCTAATTAAAAGAAGAACAAAAGACGACACTATAGTGATTATCATGTTCAGTGACTTTCCTGTTCAAAGTGGAGGCTGAGTGGGGTTTTAATTTCCAAGTGAAAGGTTTTTCACGGTGACTATTCCAATTGTCCGTTCCTTAATTTGATATGACGGCATTTTTGAAGGTTTCAGGCTCCTGTCCAAAAATTTACATGAATTTCTTTACAAAATAACATTTTACTATTAAAACTAACTTAAAAAATTGTTACCATTCCTGAATCAGTAAAAAATGGTTGTTTTTTTCAACAGTTTTTGTAATGCATTTTCAACTATTGGTTACTATGGATTGTTGACTATTCATTTCTACGTTCCAGCTATTTTTGCAGTTCAATCATGAAAGCCTATTCAAGCAAAAGAAAGCCTTCGGCCAGAAAAGATAAGGCTGACTTGCATTTCAGGTATAATTTCAGTTTACATTTAAGTCTCAATTAAAATCATTTTTTTATTATTATTAAAATGAATATTAGTACATAATGAATATTTACAAGTACTGCATTTAGTTACTACACTAGAATGACTATCCTCTCTTCTGGAAAAGGAAGATCGAAGTTCGAGTCGCTTACTAAAACTAGCTGCAACACCAAGCTGCCTACTAATAACATAGCTAGGCATGCTTCTTCTCCATATCAACGTATCTAGCCTCCCTCTTTACACCCTCCCAATAATTTTCACTTTTCCTTGAATCCCTCATTTTGCCCTCCCTCACCAAATTTTGGGACGATTTGCTTTCCGTTTGGCCCTGGATGGTTGGCTGAAAAGGAGAATCTTTGACTGTCTGCCCTCTTTCATTCACAGCACGTGTCTTAGCCATCTCAACTTTTTTCTCAATATCATGGTTGCAGCGGTAGGTACAACCTAGTAGAGCAAACTACAGCCCATAGTGACCAAAAGTTAAAAAATACGTTTAGAAAAAAAACTGCCTTGTGAAAAAAATCGACATCTAACACTGATTCAGGAAAGGCAACTACTATTTCGGTTCGTCTTAATAGTAAAAGTTTATTGCGAAAAGAAATTTATGGTAATTTCGAAAAAAAAAATCCTAAAACCCCTAAAAAATGGCGTCATATCAAAATGAAAAGTATATCATTGGAATCAGCAGAGTCAAAAACCTAATGCAGGGACAATACAGTCCCCCACCTTGAACAACAAGGGAAGTCACTTTTTTGCATGGGTAGCACTGATCTGTCTCCCGATTTTTTTTTTTCTTTTGGGGCAATTGGTTTACCAGTGCATCATAGAGAGATGCTTAATAGTAATTTCTCACATCTACGTGCTTTTTAAAAATTTCATCATCTGCAAGTGCGAAATGGCAAAAAAATGGCGCTTTCTGTACCATTTCTCAAGAGGTGAGGCTAGCGAGATACCAGAACATCGTAGACGGATATTTGATAGCTCACATAAAATTTATTTCTCATATCTACGTTTCCCCTATATATTAAACTACCTGCAACTGCCAAATAGCACTAAAAATGGCACTATAGGTGCCATGTCTCAAGTGGAAAAGCTGGGGCTATTGGGCTGCCAGAACTTCTTAGAGAGATGTTTAATAGCTCATTAGAAATCTATTGCTCATATCTACGTGTTTTTTATTAGTTTTACCATGCGTGTGCCATACTTTACTAAAAACGGCACTTTTGGTGTCACTTCTTAAGTGGAAAAGCTTGGAAGTATAAAAAGGTACCGTTGTAATAAATATGGTCCAGAACACAACTGAAGATTTACAAGAACCCCTCCCGCATACTCCCCCTCCCAAACCCCTTATTAAGTCTCATTAGTCTGTTGGGAGGATTCACTATAAACTCTTTAACATATTCAGTCGAAGTTGAGGCTCGCAAAATGACTTTTAAAATATTGGGTGTTCTTAAGAGGAGGAAATTAATAGAATAACAAATAATTGAATCTCGAAATTCCAAAAGAGTATTCCTTAACGTACCTGTATGTCTAAAGTTTTTTTATGTTTATCAGGGGGAGGGGGAGATGTTTAGTGAAATAAGTTAGACATACAGACATTTTACTTAGGTTTTGCAAACCTTAAAAATCTTCTTTAGTAAAATAGATACTCTTTCCTAACTGTCAAGGTTGCCCACCTTCAAAAATCGTGTACACCCTTTTGTGTAGCATATATTTCTCGGCATTATTCGACAAACTATCATAAATTAAATACTTTATTTTTAACTGGAAGTAGTGAGCAACATTTAAACTTAAAACGAACAGAAATTATTCCGTTCATGAGGGGGCTGACCCCCCCCCCTTAAAAAAATTAAAAAGATCATTGCAGTGTTCCTTCTGTATCAAATTTAAATTAAAAACGGGCAACCATTAATTTAAAAAAAAAGCATTTTTTGAGGGAAATAAAGAGTGAAGTTGAAACTTAAAACGAACAAAAATTATTGTTTCACTGTGTATTTAAAATATATCAATAGAACTGGTACAAATAAACCAAATCATTATATTTCCTTATGTTTGTAGGATTATGGAAGACTAACACTTTACTGAAAACACAAAACAATATAGGAGTTTTGGTACGATAAAAGTAAACCGATTAAGGACACTTGTTACAGTATAATAATTAAGAATTTTAGGATTGTTGCTAATTTTTCTTTTCGTTTAGTTTGATAACCCTTCAGGACAATGGTTGTCGTCTTGGTTCTGAAAAGGACATGTCATGATTAGTTTGTAGACAAGTTTGAAGTAATACCATCTTGATAATATTAGGATTATAGACTGGCCATAACTTTTCATCATAACTTGAAATTTTCTGTTGTATAGAGAAATTACTTGACTTTGAGAGTTCATATTATGGATATTTGATCTTCATTTTGAGTAATACTGAAGTGTATTTCTTACAATTTCATTGTTTATTACTCACTATTGGTACCAAAGTGTTACCTGATACATCAATCCAATGTTTCTATTAGCTGTTCAGAGACTTTGCGGTTATTAAAAAAGTATTTAATTTTTATGCTTATGTTTTTGAGATAACTGTAATTGTATACCGAGAGTTACTGATATCAAAGCTGGTGTAAGACTATGAAAAGCTTTATAGATTAGCGTGTTGCTATCAGGCTACATAATCACTTTCAACTAATAAATCAACAATCTTGTTTTTTATACTTGGTTTTTGTGTTTTCAGTAAGGCGCTAGTCTTCTACAATCCTACAAACATAGGGAAATATAATTATTTGGTTTGTTTGTACTAGTTTTATTGATATATGTTAGATATAGTGTGAAGCAATAATTTTTGTTCGTTTTTCCATTAAACTCTTTACTTCCCTCAAAAAATTTGTTTTTTTAAATTAATAGCACTTTGAGGCTGTATAGAATCAAGTTTTTCCTACAGGATAATGTTTAAAACACAGTTAATCTTATGGGTTTTTTTATACTAAAAAAAATTATTAAGGGTACCTAAAATGATTTTTCTTAGCTTAGATGTGTTTTAGAGGTATTTCACTCACTTAAGAGGTATTTATCTATAAAAGAGCTCCACCATTTGCGGCCAGGGATGCGACCCCCCCCCTTCTTTAGGAAAACTCTGAACAATTATCAAAGTATGAAAATGAGAAATAAGGTTCTCCTGTTTGACTTTTTGTTCCAATGATTTAAGAATGGCTCTTGTTTTATCAGAATAACATACTATTTAGAAGTTCAAAAAAAAAAATTAGCGTAAAGAGCGCAATGTGTAGGGGGCAGCCCCCCTCATATACGTAATAATTTCTGTTTGTTTAAGTTTTAATGTTACTCCTTAATTTCAGTTGAAAAGACTTGTTATTTTTTATTTAAATTCTGATCGATTTTAAATAATACCAGGAAATCCGGCTCCCTCTCTATTGAAAAGTCCTTTTCCTCACGAAAAATTCCTCAATGGAAATATCATCCCACGAAACCTCCACTCCCACCCCTGCCCAAAAAGTACATGTACACTTCCCAATAACCAATACTAAATGTATACAAAGGGTAAAGTTCATAGCTTTCACTTCTTCCCCCAGAAGATGTGGGAGTCAAGTCATGCTCTAACACATATTAATTACATGTTTTGACTGTTGAACAAACCGACTATCTCAAAATTTTGATCAGAAGACTTTGAAGAAAAAGAAAGCACGGGAGAAGGTTAGCTGCCCACTAATATTTTCATTCACATAAAAAGAGCAATATGACTTTCGATTTTCGATCAAATGAGCCTTCTTTCATTATTCTAGGATCACTGATTTGATATAATGTTCCCTGGGAAAAACAAACAAAAAGAAAAAACAAATAAACGCGCATCCGGGATCTTTTTTCAGCCAAACAATGTAAAATTCGACATTTTAGTATATATGAACTTGATACATCTTCAACAGGGTTCTCTGACCTCTCAATGTTTGATCGAACCAGCATCCTCCGAAGTTTCTAGGACCATGAGGCAGAGGTATGGATGAAGAAGGGACAGTCCTCCTCTTATACAGAATAAGTTCTGCTCATTTTTAGGTTTAATGGTGCTCTTTACTTTCATAATAACAGCGTAGACCAGAGATACTCCCATAAATGAAGAGGGATTTATTATAAATTTAACATTTTGATATATTTTTTAAAGTCTTGTTCCCCTCCCCAGAGAAAATAACCCCCCCCCCAAACAGAATACGGCCCTGGGGATAACACATAAATTTCTACCGCCACCCGCCTCTTGTTTATTTCTTAGAACTAATTCTATATTTATCTGATGGCTCAATGAGAGTTTCGATGTTTTGGTATTAAAATGTGCCCTTTGAGGCACCTCCCTCCCTCCCAAACTAGCCAAAATATTTTTGAGGTCTATAGAAATTTCACTGTGTTAGGTAAATTTCCTGTTACTTTGCATTTCCAAACATTGGTATATAAGGGCTTTAACACTCTACAATGGGGTTCTGTGATTGTTTTGTAGTTAGGTGGGGAGGGCGATGCCTCAAAGGGTGCATTGTAATACCAAAACATCCCACCTCTGAATGAGCCTTCAGATAAATACGGAATTAGTTCTAAAAGAGACAAGGAGAAGGTGAAAATAGGGCCATATCCAGGACTTTTGTTTGGGAGGTTATTTTTGCGGGGGGGGGGGGACAAAAACTTTGAAAAACATCAAAAATATGAAACTGATATTTAATCTCTCTTGATTTCTGTGAATATTTCTGGTCTACGCTGTTATTATGAGAGTAGAGTGACATTGACCGCAAAATGAGCAGAACTCATTCCGTATAGGAGGGGGACTTAAAATTTTTTGTTTGATTGTTAAATTCAATAATTGTAAATTGTTTGGTACCCACCCCCCTCCCTCCACTTTTTTAGTTTTTCAGCTCAAGAATTGAAATGTTGGATTGCAATTAAAATTTTGAACAGAATTTGAATCGATTGTAAAAATTGGTGATCAAATGTAACTTTCCTGAATATTAGTATTATAACATTTTAACTTCGTTCAATCGAGATTTTTGAGTGAGAGAAGAGTATGTTAATTGTGATTATCATTCTGTGTGACTTCTGATCTCCCATGGTGCCAAAGCCATCAGAACCTCTACAAAAGGGTTCTGTAATGTTCAAAACACATTACATACATATTTTGAAACCCATTGGAACATAGTTGCCTATATGCATAGAAAATATAAATATTAGTGTTTCAAACTGATGACAATAAGTTTCTACTAGCATCCCCCCCCCCAAAAAAAAAAATCTGGCGAGGCTCGTGATGGCCCGCCTCGCCTTTTCTGCATCTATGCCAGAAGGCATACTAAAGTAATATTTTATGCTACACAGACAAATATTGCAGCAATGGAAAGGGGCAGTATTACCTCCCACCACCACCACCACCACACACCACTGACAAAGGTGTAGATTTAAAATATTCCTGGTAATCAAGAGATATTTTATATCAGTTCTGAAGCCCCCTCCCCCCACCTTTCCCCATCAGTTTAAACTTTCTAAATTCATTGTCATTTAAACAAACCCTCTGAAGCATTTAGTCTTTCTAATCTTTTGTCTATAAATGTGTTGAAAAACTGATTCCAGAGAAAATGTATCCTAAAATGTTTTCCCATGCCCCGATCCACAACGGATATTATTTTGTCTGCCCCCCCCTCTCACGGAATATTTTCTGCGAGCGCCCATACTATCAATATAACTCAGGTTTGAGAGATCTTCAATGTGAGAATTATTCTGCAATGAATAGTAATTTGTGCTCGTTGCTATGGTAATAAAGATGATTAGATGGAGTTGATTCCTCCGCTGCACCATTTTTTTTTTTCATCAACCAAAAGCCATTTAGGGTCAAATTTCCCAAATTACTTAAAATTTTCTATAATCCATGCTACTAACGCTGATAGTCCAATTTTTTCCTGATGTTTTCCATAAAATTACCTGCGGATTGTTTCGGGTTCCTGAATAACTAACCGTATTTCAAATAGTAGGCTCTATGAAAAGTGGGCTTCAATCCCACTTTGTAGGGCTTGAGTCCAAACTCGTCCATTTATTTTGAATTGAAATTATCAATTATTTTGCAGTAGGTTGCATCAAGACATGGCTAATTGTAGAAAGAGAAAAACCAAGACAGATAGTTCAAGTAATTGAGATGTCAATCTATTGTAACAATCCAAGCTGAAATTCTCATATTCTTCAAATGATTGAAACTATTTTGGTCTCAGGAAAAGCTTTGGTCCCAGAACCCAGTGATTTCAGATCTACACCAAAGCGCTTAAGAACCATACATCAAGAAGTCCCCGGGACCTCCGGTTGAATGGAGGCTTTTTGCAATCCTGGGCACATCTTGATCACTACATGGTTTTCCGCACTTCGCAATGTTTTTTTTTTATCAACAGTAATATTCCTGCACAGACAATCTCAATCCTACTACGTCCGACTCATTATATATTCATGTCTACAAATATTATGTTACAACGGGGAGGCTGCCAAAAAAGATAAATATATGAAAAGATTGTTCAGTCCAAAAACGCCTTCCAAAACAGACCAAGCCCAGAATAATTAGCCATTAATCAAAATTCAGTCAAGGCTCAAGCTACAAAGGCCCATTATCTGCAACAGCAGACATACATTTTTCTGACATCCTTAAAACCCTGATTTCTATGTGCTGTGGATTGTTTTTATGCTTGATGTTTTCCTTGTAGCATATTAAGCATAGATGTCGGTGTCCATATCATAGATCTTACTATTTCCCCGTAAAAGTTGTTATTCTGTTATAAAGTCATAAATAAAAAACCGAAGCACAAAACGTGCAGTCATCTAGGATACTTAAATCATAATCATAGCTAAAGTCTGGGGGACTTTTAATTCCCCATTTGATTCCTTGCTCTCACATTATTTTTGCTGCGCTCCTAAGGACAAATTCCATCAGAATCACCCGTGTAAATGGTGATAGAACGCAACCCCGCTCACCTCCTGATTTAATACGAAACCAGCTGCTAACCTCATTTCCTACCATAACAGCAGCAGTGTTATGCTCGTACATAGCACTAATCACGTTAATCTATTTGTCTGGTATACCCTACAAGGATAAGACCTTCGCTAAAACTCTTCAATCAACAGAATCGAACGCTTGCTCATCATCTATAAAACTAAGGACTAAAGGTGTGTGATAACTCAGGCACTTCTCAAGTATTAACCTAAGAGTGAAAATTTGGCTGGCACATCCTCTAAACTTTCTAAACCCACACTGTTTTTCTCTTATAAATTTGTCTACAGAATCTCTCAACCTAAAAAGCATCAAGTTAGTAAGTAATCTGCTACCTAGAGATCAGGCTAATGCCTCAGTAATTACCACAATCACTCTTATCACCTTTCTTATACAGTGGTATAATTAAGGTTTTCCTGAAATTGCTAGGTATTTCCCCTTTTTTGAAGAGTCATATCCATAATCTTCAGTAAGTTATTTATAACCTCAGAGCCACCATATTTAAGAAATTCATTTTGTGTTTTCTAATAATGTATCGGCTGACAAGAATTTACCTTTCTTTTTATGAGTTTTCCATTTGAATGAAGAACTGGGAAGCTATGAAAAGCAAGGGTCTGTCCTTTTGATATTCCATTTCCCCTTATAAGAACAATGGTTTTGAAGGTGTTCATCCGATCTTGTTTATTCTCTAAACTATACGAAGAATTCTCTGCTGAATTCTTTGCAGAAGGACAAAATCCTTCCTCCTCTTATAGACCTGGAGCAATTCGGGAACCTCAGTTCGACATCTATCTTCAAGTATATTGGTTATCTCGTCAACTTTATTGGTAAAATTCCTGAAAAGTTTAATGCCTGGCTTAATCTAATTTCCATTAAAGATCCCAAAAAAGCATTGAACTTTGTTAATTACGATGTATTAGTTCAAAAACTTGTCACTGAATTCAATATTGACCTTTTCCTAGTGAAATTTGTTGCTTCTTTCATATGAAATAGATCACAAGCAGTCAAATACCATATTCATTATTTCAACTATCTCCCTGTTCCCAATGGAGTACCCCAACGTACTCTCCGAGTTCCACTTCAGTGTCGGTAATGAATTTCCCCACGAATTGAAATTTATTGGTGAGCTTAGGGTTGTTGAAACCTTTTAAAGAAATTTAATGAGTATCCTCATTAACATTGTACAAGATGTCGTGGAATACGAGGCGAAAGTAAACCCTTTTAAATCCACGATAATGCCAATATATTCCTTAAAACTCCGCCTCCTTTTCTTAATCATATACCTCCTGGAATTTCTGCGTCCTCCCTGAAATTATTCGGTGTCACAGATTCCACAAATTTAAAATAGGATATCCATAATAACAATATTATTCATAAAGCTAAAGCACCTATCTCCTTTCTAAAACTCCAGAATAACGTGTCCTCCTCCTGATTCCTAAAGGATTTATATAAGGATATAATACGTCTGACACTTTGCTAGAAACCCAACATGTTAAAATTAAGGGTCCCTGCTTTGCACCCTTATCGAAGGGATGGTAGAAGGGTTGGTACAAACAATCTGAAGTTACAGCGTGGAGAAAACAGCTCTGGGATATAGAAACCTCAATATTTTCCCTGCTGAAGAATACCAACCTGCAAACGTCAACCTCCCTTTTGCAAAAACCAACTGCAATATCAGTGTTTGCTCCCTTCGAAAATGGGAAGCAGATCCCATGCACATGAATAAAAAGTCTGCAACTACAAATTAATTTACAAATGCACTATAATTATAGCTTTCAGAGTACTAAACAATGAATCCTATGAGAGTAACAGCTATAATAACAGCTATGAGAGTACTAAGTAATGAATCGAATGTAAGAAAGTAAAAGAGGGAATAACGTAAAATAGTTTTTTTTAAGGAAGTAATTTGACTGAGGGAGGGAGTTTTTTGGGGGGGGGGGAATGGGTGGAAATTATATTAGGTGATACGTTTTATGGGGCTTAAGAAGTTAGGAGAGTTTTCATGTGCAGATAAGGCACACAAGGACCATTTTCTGTAATCTATTTGCTTATTAATATAGAACATATAGATAGATAGAACATATTTATTTACTAAAAATCCTCCTTTGTCCGTCCACATCGTGAATATACTTCTCCTGTTTGGCGCCCGCAAATTTCGCTGGAAATCCAATAAAATAAAATTTATTCAAACAATAGCCTCTTAACTTGACGATACACAGCTTGACTTCCAGAAACGGAAAAAAAATAACCCTATCTGGGGAAAAAATAACAAAAAAACGTATCCTCTTTTTAACGCTTGAACAAACCCCTTTCAAAGTTCAGTCTTTTTTTCATATTATGCCCCATATAATATGGCCCAAAATTTATATATTTGTTTTTAAATGTTTTATTGATTGTTTTTATAAAATGGCGGTGCATTACTTTGCCAGTTTTTTATGTGGAAGTGTTTATAAGCCTTTTATACGTTATTCTGCTTTTGTTTTTACTTCAGAATAGAAATTTGGCTTGGCCCAGCTTGTGAGTTATTTTTAAAGTAAATTTTATCTTAACATTTAAATTTGATGGCGTTTGTATTTGCTTAAATCTTCTTTTCAGTCCATGACAAAATGTTGAATATTTGAAAATTTTAACTGCAAGAAACTTACATTATTCTGCTCTAACTGATCAACTATATATGAATGAGCAAATGCGCTATTAAATTTCAAAATTGTCACTAGTGTAACAAACTTAGCTTACGTCTCCTTTAAATTAACCTTATTAAAATTCTCCTTCAAATTTCTTTCAGAAAAACAAAATTTCTTTTATCAAAAATATAATTTTCCTGACTGAGAGACAAAGAGCGATTTCAAATGAACTATTTTACTAGTTTTTTCATATTTTTTTTTAATGGGGGGCTTTTGAGACTTCTATCTGTTAGAGAGAAGAATCTTAAAATCAAATAGCGTCAATAAACTCAAGGATAAACGGCAAATTCTCCCATTATCGATAGCTAAAAATTAACTCAAGGATAGTTTGTGCAAATTTGCCCTCTATCTCTCAATCAGAAAAATAATATATTTTTTATACACACCAAAATTATTGTTTATAAACCCGTCACACCGAAGTTGGTAGCCTCTCCTTAGTCCCTAGTATTAATCTAAAAGAGAAAATTCTTTAGAGGGAAAATAGCACAGAACGATACTGATTACTGCACATAATAAGGTAAAATGAAAAATAGATAATTGACCGTCTACCACATTTAATTCAGTTTCAGCCTTCAATCAAGTTTCCAAAAAGCTCATCCCCCTATTTATATCCAAGGCACCCAATGCTCCTCAACCGTCCAATCCAAGAAATAATACAAATATGCTCTCTCGATCAATGTCTACTACCTGGTATCCTACTTCGTCATTAGCCATTGGTATTCCATTGGGTGTTGGTGAGTCTCTTCTTCTCTCTTAAAAAACATCCAACTGCCACTTCTGGCTTACTTCTACATTTTCTGTTCTTCTTGTTTGAAGTTACACTTCTTTCATAACACAGTGACTTTTCCACGCCTGTAAAATGACTTAATTTATGTGAAGAAAACAGTCAAATATTACTCCCGTGCTTGTCTCGATACCCCGTACTTGTCGCGCTTTGGTACGGCAATCAGTAATTTACTACTTTTTGGACAAAGATGAAGCACAATTCCGGGAAGGTAAGCAGCAAACATGATCCTTCAATCCCAACACCCCTTTGCCCCAAAAAAAATTTTTTTTTTTTTTTGTTTCAGTAAGAGTGCTTCGCTACTTCAGAAAAGACTCGAAACAAAACTTGAAAAACACATTTAACCGAAAATCGTACAAAGTAAAAAGTACTAAAAACTAAACAAAAATAAAATAGGCAAAATTAACCACAGGGTATCCAGTTGTTTTATAAATCTATAGCCCAGAAAGTAAGCTAGAAGACATGTTTTCCACTAATCTAAGCAGTTATAAGGGATCAAAGGCCTAATTCAGTTTTGTATAAACATACTATTGAGAGGATTATCCGGAGCATACAAATAAATAGTAGCCTAATTATTGGTTAAATGAAAATTTCTAGAAACTGAGACTGGAAATAGGTGCTAGTATTAATAAAATATCACCAGTTCCATCTAGCGCTTAACAGATCTTGGCGCTATTGTTGTTTTTTTTTCTTTAACTTAGCAAATTTATTAGTTTCATAAATTTATATACAGTGCTGATTACTATGCTAATATTGTCTTATAATTACACCAAAAAAACTGAAGAGACTTCAAATACCAGAAAGCATTGGTTACTTTTCCTTTGATACTAGCGCAAGTTCCAACTCTTTTAACTTACCAAGATCTCATCGAGATGTTCTTCATTTAGAATTACGCAAACATCACAAGTTATAGTCTAGGAAAGAAATAAACCAGAAAAAAAACAAGTATACAGTTAGGTTACCCATCAAATGCCTTTTCCAAATTTGGTTATCACCACTGTCACAATTATATACTAATCACACTCTCCCAACAGGCCCACACACAGTCCCTAACTCTATGCAAAAAGAAATTACCGATATTTCATGCTGAAAACATATAGCCTTTGCTTTTAGAAGAAGCACACAGAAAAAGGCATGTTTGACGATCAAACTTTAGTTACCATGGTGAAAAACTAGTACTTAACTGAAAACTAAGGTTTATTAGAGTATTGAGGCCTAAAATTGTTTATTAGAGAATTCCATGTCTGGCAAAAGACATTGGAGAACTCTAGAAGTTTCTTTTTAATTTTCTGCGGGCTAGTTAAGGATTGTTTTGCTACTAATCTTGTTTTGTGTTTTCAGCCAAGCCCTATTTTTTCATAATTCTAGGAAACTGGGAAAACATCAAGAGCTAGTGCATTTGAAGCAGCTTTTCAAAAATATTATGCATAAACTAGGAAGCAGAAACTTCAGTTCGTTAAAAGTTTCAACTTCTCTCTTTACTTTAATTAAATATAAAAAAAACAATTTTATTAACTGAAAGTAAGGAGTGACATTAAAACTTGAAACAAACAGAAATTATTCCATACATGAAAGGGGCTGTCCTTTCCTTAGCACCTTACTCTTTACGCTAAAGTTTCACTGTTTGTCACAACTCTACTGTTTAAAACAACAAAAACTTTAGCATAAAGAGCAAGGCGTTAAGGAGGGGACAGCCGCTTTCATATACGGAATAATTTCTGTTTGTTTTAACTTTTAATGTCGCTCCTTACTTTCAGTTAAAAAAAACTTGTTTTTTAGCTTTATTTCTGGAAGTTTTTCAACTAATGCAGGTGCTAATTTGGATCACCGTACATGAAAAATTAAAATAAGATTAGCACTTTTAAAAAAGCTTCTTATTCTAATCAAACGGCCCCGGTTTCAGTGGACGCACTTAAAAAATTGGGACGAACAGTTAAACTTTAGAGTAAAATATTGAAGAAGGGACTACCCTTCATACATTGAATAAGGTATATTTGTTTTTGAAATAATGCAGGTAAATCTGGCTCACCCTCTATTAAATATACCCCTCTCCCTGACGCAAAACTTTTTTATATTCAGTTCACTCACGGGTAATAGCAGGCCGCCGTGGGGTCAAAATCCCTCTCGAGTATTCCCTGCTCACTGAAGATTCCTCTCCTTGTAACATGTCTTGTGGACACTTAAGCCTGAAAAAGTGTCTTCGGTATTCTTTAATTTGAATAATACTTTAATCTCTAATCGATTTCTCAATCACTCCAAAAATACCACCTTCCGTCAACAGCATGTCCCAGAAATCAAAACATGCGGTAAAAGTCCCCTGAATACTTATCCCGGAACTATGCTGAATAAATTGGTTGTCTCAGAATTTTTTACCCGATTTTTTTTTTGGGGGGGGGGAATGAGCGGAGGAGGGCCCAATCATTTTGGTCACTTAAAAAGGGCACTAGAGTTTTTAATTTCCGTTCGAATGAAACTATCTCGATCTTTTAGGACCATTATTTTGATAGAATCACCCCTGGAAAAAAAAAATAAACACGTATCTGTGATTGGCCTTCTGGTAAAATTAGCAAAATTCCACATTTTTGCAGATCGGAGCTTGAAATTTCGACCGTGGGGTTCTCTAGTATGTTGAATCTAATAGTGTAATTTTCAATAAGATTCCTCTAATTTTAGGGGGGTCCCCCTAGATCAAAAATAAGACACATTTTCTCAGGCTTGTAACATTTGATGGGTAACACTAAACTTGATGAATCTTACACATTTGGATTTACCATTATAAGCTGATTCTTTTAATGTATCTATTGATATCAAAATTCTGTTTTTTAATGTTTTTGTTACTATTGAGCTGAGTCACTCCTTACTTTCGTTTGTTACCACAAACTGTTTGATCGGAAAGAAAAAAATATTTATTAATTTTTAGCATAACATAAATCTTCTAACACCAATTAATTAGCAAGATAATAATTATTGAGGAGGCAGTTCGTTAAGGGAAAATCAAAGAGGTTCGAACGAGCTACCGAAAAACTGATTTTAGTTTTATGATTAAGCTACTCAACTTGTGCTAGGAATATCCAATGTAACAAAATCAGCTAAAAAAGTTTGGAGCAAATTCCCCAATTTTATTATTACAACTGTGGTGCGCAAAATATGGTTGTTTTATTTATGAGTGAGACAGAAGAAACTGGGAAGGAAAATTATATGTGGTTGAAAAGCCGAGTTGAAAAGAAATTATCTTTTTTTCCATGATAAGAAGATAAAATTCATGGATTATTGCACCCTGATTCAGTACCTTATATATTGACAATATATGACACACAATACTTAGGCTCTTGAAAACATTGCATGAGTAACGGACAAGAAGGGTGAGGGCTGTATATATTTAATACGAGAATTTCCTAAGAAGCCAGATAAGTTTGAAATAATGACGTTATATATATATATATATATATATATATATATATATATATATATATATATATATATATATATATATATATATATATATATATATATATATATATATATATATATATATATATATATATATATATATATATATATATATATATATATATATATATATATATATATATATATATATATATATATATATAATATATATATATATATATATATGATATATATTTGAAAATGCAGATCTAGAGCAAAATTTTGGGTTGGGGAGGGGGTCATGTGACAAAGGCGGCAATGATTGACAAGTTTATTTTTAAAAATTGTGAATAATAGAAAAAAGCAAAGAATTAGGGTGCAAGAAAAAATGTTTTCCCTCCTACAAAAATGTTATGAAATAGAATAAAATTAAAATCAAAACCGTCAGGATTAATACATTTTTAAAGGGATATTAAGTGTCATCAATTTTTTATTTTCAAATGGTTTGACCTGATCTTGACCACCGTTTTTTTTTTTTTTTGTTGATGGATTTTGACTATTCCGCAACTATCTATTAACTATAAGCCTACTAATTAATTTAAAATTAAGATTATTCGTATATTTTTGATAATACCATTTCTTGCTTTAGAAGAGTTTTGATCTATTTTTGTTGGTGTCTCCTTTATCAGGTAATTATTTATTTTGTACTATCTGTTTTTTCTTTCTTTTCGTTCCTTACTTTACTGCACAGTCACTGCATAAACGAAGTATTTGTGAAAACGACACTAAATTGTAGCGCCTTGTATCTATTTAAATCAAACTTAAATTCCTCCTCACCTTAAACTAAGTATTATTAACAAAACGTCTGACAAAATAGATATTACACTACAAAAACCTATAAATAATTACAGATCTAGTAAAGCAAAAGCATAAAAACACCCCTAAGAGTCCTACTATTTCAAAACATCATTTTTACTAAAATGGAACAATTAACCAGGTCTAGTAATATTTTCTGGAACATTAATTTTGATCTGAATATTTTAAACTTGAGTTTCAATGAGTCAAAATATGGTTTTTCCTAAATTAGTTTCTGGTTTTATTACAGAGCCTTTTTCTGGATGGAATCCTTCTGAATCCCAAAAATAAAAGGAGAATAGCATCGATCTTCTCTGTAATTTTGTGTCAAAGTGAATGGCTATGTAGACCTCACTCCCATGAAAGCCTTGACTGAAAAATATATTTTAAAATACCTTGTAAATTGTATGGTTGGGATGTTTTCTTAGAAGTAATAGGTCACCAAGATGATTAATAGACTTGTAAATCTTCTATTACTCCCACTGGCTTGAGATAATTGGATTTATGATACACATTATCAAAGTTTAAAGTCTGTGAACTTTTTTTGGAAATAAAGTGATTTTTTAGACTGAATAAAATAGTTGACAGTTATAGATATAAAAATAGATGGAAAAACCTTTGACAACTTTAAAAGAAGAGATAAGACCAGACTTATCTTTGTCAAAGGGAATATGAGAGCATTGTGCAGAATAAAGAGAGGGGCCCAAGTGAGAGGTTAAGAAATAACTTCGCTAATAGAGGTGTTAATTGACAGGGGAAGGGAAACGAGGTAGAGAGGGGGGATGGGATAGAGAGAAAAACAGGGAGATGACGTAAGACACAGAATAGAATAGATTTAAGATTATCTGGATCTTACTTTTGCAAAATACTCATTTAGCATTCTAGTTTAATTTTCTGTTTATTTTATTTATCAGAAAGGAAACCCAACCATCAATTAACATATATGTTTTTATATATATATATATATATATATATATATATATATATATATATATATATATATATATATATATATATATATATATATATATATATATATATATATATATATGTATATATATGTATATATATATATATATATATATATATATATATATATATATATATATATATATATATATATATATATATATATAGTCTTTCGAAACCTTACATTTAAATAGTATGTTTCTCAAACTATAAGAAGAAGTCAAAACCCAGCCACAAAACTCAAAGAAAAGAATTAAGATCAGAAAAAATAGAAACCTACAATAACTCAAACTCAAAACAACAAGAAATTACTATTAAAGAATAAATGAAACCCAAAACAAACTAATAAATAAAATAAACAACCATAGCAAAAAAACATACAACAGGTACTACTTTGTCATTGGTGCTTTACTGAAACCAAATTACATTACAAATACTTTCTTTTATACTTATTAAAACATTGAAAATAAACATAAAATTAAACAGTAAAATTGATAAAAAAAATATGGCTTCACTAATCAACAGTTTGGATACTGCCCCCTTCCATAACTGTGAAAGTCCAAAGCATTTCTGTCATTGGTGCTTCACTTAAAACGAACTATATTACAAATATTTTCTTTCCCAGTTATTGCAGCACTGAAAATGAAAATAAAATTACAGTGAAATAAAATCTTAAACTAATGATCTTTCAACAATTAATAGCATTATATACCAAACATTCAGTTTGATTTCAAGACACATACAGTTTTCAGTAAAGCGCCAATAATGCAGTAGGTTTTAGACTTTTACATCAAAAGAAGGAGGCAAACCCCAAACTCTTCTTTGTAGATATTTTGTTTTTTCAAGCTCAATTTGCATATTCAATTTAAATTTCACTCATTTTGAGATCTATTTATTCATTTATATTAGTACCTGTTGTATGTTTTTTTTTTTACTATGATTGTTTATTTAACTTATGTTTATTTTAAAGGTAAAAAAAAGGTAAAGAATACATCATTGGACTTTACAGTCCCTACCAGCAGTGCTGATCTTAGTTTCTTGGCCCTTTAGACAGGAAGTGCAATGGGGTGTTGGGGCCCAACCATCCTGTGCTTTCACACACCCTTCCTGTTTACCTTCCCCAGATTTCTCAAGGTACCCATTTAAAGCTGGGTCGAATCTGGCTGAGCTTACAGAGTCACGCCACTGACCCCTGTCCCAAACAAAATAATTGGGTGCACTAGGACTCAAACCCTCGTCCTCTCAGACAAAGGATCCTAAATCCAGTGCACCAATCTACTCAGCTCTGTTCATTTTGGGTTTCATTTATTCTTTAACAATAATTTATTGTTGTTTTGAGTTTGAGTTATTATAGGTTTCTATTTTTTCTGATCTTAATTTTAATATGGCCTTTAATTTTCTTTATAAAACTTCTTTTTTGTAATTTTTTTTTAAATTATTATAAAGCAAAAGGATTTAATTCAAAGAACGTGCAAAGTTGTATTACTTAGGCTAATATTATACTGATTATTATAGTAGTAAAGTCAAAAATCTATATTCTAATAAGCCCAAGCAGTGGTACAGAAAAATTAAAGAGATATGTGGATAAAAGTCCTTCTGAAATTGATTTTCATCTTCCTGGACCCCCTAATAAGAGTGTCAATGATTTGAACTTGTACCTAGCTTTCATCATTCAGTCTCCCCCTTTCACTGGCTCATGTCGAACTATTCCTCCCAATACCTTCTTCCCCCTATCGTCTACCTCTGATTTTATAAATAAAATAATAAAGCTTAGAAAATAAAACACTTGGACCTTGGACATCGCAACTGCTTAGATTAAAGACCCTTCAGACTAAATTGCTCAGACTTTATCTAATATATCCAACCCAATCGCAAAATGTGTTAAATTCTGAAGTTGCTGGAAATAAGGTTTCATAACCCCTGTCTCAAAAGAATCTTCTAATCTGACTTTCCCCAACGTACGCCCCATTGCACTCACCCCACTTACATATGAGTACATCTTTATAATCACCATAGAAACCATAATGTTTTACTTAATGTTATCAATATTTGGGTTCTTATGATTTTGTTATTGATGGGATTGCTTTTTACTTACAATTCAGCACTTTTTTTTAACGAAAAATCATTAATTGAAAATTTATAAGAAGTTACTCAGTGACAAATTTGAACTCTTATTACCCCTATTAAGTATCAAAGCCTATAGGAAGGCAGCAAACCATGAGCAAACACACTTTTTTCCATGGTTTTTTGCTACTCTCTTCTCTTTACTTTGATTTTCTTATACTTAAATTCCTTAATTTCCAGGGGTTCATAACCCCCCCCCCAGGGGGTACCCATTGGAAATACATAATTTGGGTTTTATTTTTTAACACCAGGGAAGGAGGGTGGGGTTAATTTTAGTGGAGCTGGTTTCAAAATGTGGTAGCTAAAAATATTGTGCATTTTATGAAGTAGCCTAAGAAATGGTTTGTTAGCGAATTTCGTTCTAAATAACGCATAATGTAGAACTTTACCATAAAACATCTCAATATTTACCACAATTGTGCTTAATACCTAGAGAACATCTAAAGTAGAAACCTAGCCCACCCAAAGTAAAAAGACCTTCGTATTTATGCAGACTAGGCTGTTGGTCTACAAAGGCATCAGTGTGAATGGGGGGGGGGAATCTGTCAAATTAGGAAACACAGTGGAATATGTATAGAAAATGAAGTCTAGAATAACTAGGAACCTTGGTCTAAAGCAAAAACAATTTGTCCTCACTCAAGCTTATTCTTGGACATGGATGTTAGGAACTAGGGCTAGAAAAAATATCCTACAGAAAGTATAATTACATTAATCTAAAATAAAGAAATATTAGTCTAAATCTAAAATAAAGGCCTATTAAAAAACTGGAAGGCTACAGGAAAAAGCTACCTTAGTCTAGCACAAAAAGATGAAACCTCCTTTAAAAAGTTGTCCTGACAAAGTAATAAATGGTAAAATTCTAGACAAGCTACTTTTTGCTATCCAGGAAAGGGATTAGGTCAGCAAAATGTGTTTATGGTGTATTTATGGTGTATGTATGGTGTATGGTGTATGTGTTTATGGTGTATGTATTTATGGGGCCAAAGCTTAGTCATGTCACATCTTCAGCAAGATGTCCCACAGGAGGCTCATCACCACCTTATCTTGCTGGACACGCAATTTAAGGTGACTTTCAAACTAACATAAACTTAAGATATAATCTAGATGGTGGCAATGGTGTTTGTGTTGATACCACTGCAGTTTGTATATACTGGCATCTGTAAACAAATTTTGTGGATCCCATTTTTTTCAGCACAAGTTTGAAAACTGTATAAGTACTCATTAAATACTCTTTTTTTCAGAAATTTGGTAGAAAAAGTGTAAAACACTGAAAGAGGTGAAGATAAAGGTTAGATACATGCAAAAGGAGTTAACTATGATTATTCTCCAAATTATGAAATAAGAACTATTTTCTTAAAATATTTCCTTATGTGGAGGTAGCTATCTAAGCTATTACTGGAATTCCTGTTATTTTAGTACATTTACTGATTTTAATGCCATATCAATGTTTTTTCTCAATTTAGGAATTTTATTTGCCAAAATTTTAAACCTCATAAATTGGGATTGAGCAAAAGTCTGAAGCTGGAAACAGTTTTTTTGTTCTTTGTTTACTTACAGAATTTACTTACAGGATTCGCCGTGCCTTTAGGGAAACATTCTTGTTTCCCAAAAAGTTTTGCTAAGGTTTTGCTTAAACACAGACAAAAATTTTTTAATTTTCATCAAAGGTCAGTACCCTCACGAGTGAGAAGGAATAGAGGTAGGCACTTCAAAATACTTTCCTGTGACATATTTGAATTGGTAGATCTATCCATTCTGATATAATCTAGATGGTATTTATGGTGTCTGTGTTGATGCTACTGCAGTTGCATATAGTGATATCTGTAAACAGATTTTGTAGATCCCATTTGTTTCAGCACAAGTTTGAAAACAGAATAAATACTCATGATATAAAGTTTTTAAGACAGTAGGTTGAAAAAGTGTAGAACAATAAATAGTTTAATATAAATATTCTAAGAATCGACCATGAGTTAACTTGGATTAGTGTGTACATTTTGAAGTAATAATTGGTTTCTTAAAATTCTTCTTGATGTGGAGGTAACTATCCAGACTAACACTGGAATCCGTTATTTAAGCATATAAACTGATTTTAATGCCATATCAATGGGCTTTTCCTAAATTTATGAATGGTATTTGAAGAAATTTCAAACCTCATAAATTGGGATTGAGCAGAAGTCTGAAGCTGAAAACAGTTTCTTGTTCTCTTGTTTAAGCTGATTTATTTTGTAAAGTTTTGCTTCAACAAAAAAAAAAGATTTTAATGGTCATACAAGGTCAGTGACCTCTAGAGGAAGGAGTGGAGGTAAGTACTTTAAAATACTTTCCTGGGACATATTCTAGTCTGTAGGTCCATCCCTGAAAGTTATGTTATTCTAACATAGCTTAACTATTTTCTAAGATAACAAAACATAGCTTGTCTACAATTTTTCCTAATAATTTACCTCTCAATTTCCCACAAAAAAAATTGTTACCCTTAATCAGTTATTTTGCCTACCAATTATTCTGAGAATATCTTGGTAAAATTCTAGTTTAGCTACTTTTTGCTATCTAGGAAAGAGATTGTTGTGAAAATGAAACTTTCAGAGATGGGTCTACAGACTAAAACATGTCCCAGGAGAGTATTTTGAAGTACCTACCTCCACTCCCTTAAGAGGGCAGTGACCTTTAAAATTATTTGTTATGAAAGCAAAACATATCTTCTGCTTAAATGAAGGGTGATTGTCAGTTATAGTGCAAACCTCAAATTCTTAATCTAAGTAGACCCTAAGTGGAATTGTTTTTTTTTTGTTATTTTTACCGCGTATGAAATCCTTTTAGTTTGCAATCTGCATTGAAAGAAAATAGTGTCTAAACTTATATGTTAAAATGAAAATTCAAAATTTGCTAAAGGCTGAAGAAGAGGTAATTAGACTTTTCCAGGATAAGAGCTGTTGCCCAAACCCATAAAGTGAGTCAATGGACAAAAAATGGTTTTATACTCTTTTGATTAAAGACTTAATAGAGGTTCACTAAAAAGGCACGTAAGAAGCAAGCTGGGGTCCAAGTCAGTAGGCGGTGTGCTCACATCAAAATACAGTTAGTTGCTGGAATTTACTAAATTTTTTTTTGGTTTTCAAATAATTAGCTATTGCCTGTGGCGAACAAGAGCTACGCATTTCTATAATTTTGTGGTAAAATTCTACTCTAGCTACTTTTGGCTATCTTGGATAGGGGTTAGGTTAGGAAAATGAAACTTTCAGGGATGGGTCTACAGGCTAAGGTATATTGAAGTCCCTATCTCCACTCCTTCTCCCTCTAGAGGGTTCTAACCTTAGATGGCGCTTAAAAATCAGTGTGTTATCAAGTGAAACCTTGCAAAATAGGTCTTTTGCCTAAATGAAGTACAACAAAATTTCCTTCAGCTTCACAGCTTTGCTCAATCCCAATTTATAAGGTTTTAAAGACATGTAAACACATTTCTTAAACTTTGAAAAAAAAAACATTGATTTGGCTTAAAATTCTACTCAAATAACAGTAATTGCATTTTCAGAACTAAAGCCAGAGAAAAAGAAATGTTATACCACCAGATCAAGACCAGAACTTGACAGAGCATATATATATATACAAATCTCTAAATTAGCCAGTCAATATCTACAAAATCATATTATTGAGTTAGGAATAAAGTGAATAGCCTACACCATTCGATGCCTTTTTTATGATTACAAATTTAATAAGCATTTCTATCGGAAATGAATTTCAGCCCCCCCCCCTATAAAGGCTAAACCTAACCCTAACCTAACCCTGAATTGGGCTATAAGGGGGGGGGGGCTGAAACTCATTTTCAATAGAAATGCTTATTATATTTGTAATCAGCATAAAAAAAGGCATCGAATGGTGTATTCACTTTTGTCCTAACTCAATAATATGATTCCGTAGATATTGACCAATTAACCAACCAGTATTTTAAGCCTAGCAGTCCAGCTGGACAAAAGGAAACACATTAAGAAAACAATTATTATTCCATAATACGTAGAATAATGCTAGTTAACACATTTTGCAGGGGGAGAGCCATTATCTTCACCTCTTTCCTTGTTTTTTTCTAAGAATTCATGAATTTCTTAGAGCTAAATATTCACAGAATATGTACCCTCCCCCCTAATGTGCAAATATATACCTAGAATTGCATCCTCAATCTAAATATAACATTCATTTGCATCACAAATGAACTTTACTCCCATATTAGCCATGTGGTGGATGTCCAAAAGAAACTGATAGCTGAAAATCCAGGTAAAATATTGTTTTGTCAAAATTTCGATAGGTAATAGACCTGTCATGTAGGTAAAGTTGAGGAACCTCTAGAGAGAGAAGGAGTGGAGCTAGGTAAGTCAAAATACCTTTCTGGGACACACTTTAGCTCAAAGACCCATCCTGAAAGTTTCATTCTCCTAACCCAGCCCCTTTCCTAGATAGCAGAAAGTAGCTAAAGTAGAATTTTACCAAGTTGGTTGATAAAGTATTATATTTTCATCCAATTTTGTGATATTTCATTAGGATTGAGCATCAGAGAAACAGGTTCAACTTAGATGAAGAATTTGAGGTTGATGCTATAACCAACAAGTACCAACTGAGGTACATGGACTGTTTTCAGCTTGACAACTTTTCTCAATTCTAATTTATGAGGTTTCAAAGATAGGCAAATAGGTGACAATTCTTTTATTAAAAAAAACATTGATATGGCTTAAAATTCAACTCAAATGACAGGAATTGCATTTTCTGAACTAAATCTAAAAAAAAGAAGCTGATAGCATATCTGAAAATTAAGGTAACTTGTTTTGTTGAAATTTCAATAGCCTAGTTCAAAATTTTTAGCCTATCTAACCCCTTTCCAAGATAGCCAAAAGTAGAATTTACCCTACCAGCATTTGTAGTCTCATTTAAATAGCCCTACTCTACTTGAAAAAGAGATGACCAAGTTATCCAGGTGAGAATCACATATTATTGAAGTCCAAAACTACCTTCATGCCTCGCGTCTGGTGAATCTTTTCCTCTCTTCGCATAATCAGGGTTGCAACCCTGAGCTGGAAGAATTTACTAAATCGGAGAGGAAAAATTTACTAGATCGCATCTGTTTTTACTAAATGCTCAAAAAAAATTTTTGCGCGTGCGGCTAAACCGCACAAGTACCATCAAGCGTCGATTTTTAATATAGGAGGATAATCAGTACGATTTTCACAATCTTTTTTCCTTTTTTCTTCTTTTTTTTCTCTTTTCCTTTCGTTTTCATAGTATGATTGAAAATTCCGGAAACCTACAAGTTCAAAAATCCCTTTTTTGGATTATTTAGATGTACTACTGGATAGGCTTCATATTCCAGATACGTTGTATGCAAGATGTCAAACAATAGTCTAGAATCTTGGATTCTGGAAATTCTGCTGGTGAAGCCCGGCTTTAAATTTATAAATGTCCTTCAGGTTATAAAATTCCGATATATTGAAAAAGTAAAAAACAATCAACAAAGACAAACAGCTACAACTCATCACGAAGCAATTCAGGCGATGAAGTGCTAAGAATCTGAGGTATGTTTGAAAGTGACGGCTTTTGAAATTTGTCCCCCAGTATCCGTTTTTAGGTTTGAAATCTAAACCCTTACATTTCACATTTTTAGGAGGAAACTTAACAGTTTTAAAACACTAATTTGGCTGGTCTTTAAATTCGGGATAAGCTGCTTACAAAGATGTCTGGCAGATTTTAAAGCAATTAACTTGTGATTTTTTTTTTACTTATTTTTTTGGATTCTTTCTCGTTCGTATTCTAGGGAATCAAAAACAAATTTAATCTATGTCACTTCAAAACGGAAACGACGTAATTGGCTACCAATTTAGTTGTAAAATTATGTAAGTTTAAAAGCACACCTCAAATTGGACTAGGGCTGCCAAGAAAAAGAAAACTTATATAACATACAATAATTAGTTTAAAAATACCATTTTGTCAATAGTCTTCAGGTCTTCATTTGTATATGATTTACCTTGTCAGGTAAATCATATACAAATTTAATAGTAAAAAGGAAAACATGTAGTCATAATTAAAAAAGTCGCACTGAAAAGCTTTTACTCGTCCTCGTCCTCATCCGAATTTCAAGCATCGACTAGTGTCAAATTCTGACTCAAGGAATCCACCTGTTTCTATTTCTTGGTAACCCGAGTCAAATCGCTGGGGATCGTTCTATCATGGACTACACTTGACGACCTGAGGACAAGTTGCTTTGTTTACATAAGGGCCGAAACAGTCGAGATATTTAGCTTATTCCGATTTTTGGTTTTTATGATGGACAAAATCGAGAACTGTCTCTCTGCTCCACCACTTGAATGGAACAAGCTGCAGAGAGTCAGAAAGAACTTTGGCAAGAATGGAAACAGTTCATTTCCAGCAGCGTCTTTAAAAAGGGACAAAGCTTTCCAAAATTTTCATGGATTTTTGAGGTCCAACTGTGAAACGTGACGGATAATCATTTTCCTCCGTAATCGTTTTCCTCCGTTTTATTAACGTAAACTCAAGTTTGCGTTAATTAAAATTGCTCATAACGCAAGTTTATCGGATTAAACTATTTTGCCCCCCCTAAAATATTTTTTTTGGATCAACCTATATTGCCCCCCCCTCCCCTAAAAAAACCCTGGATCCACCCCTGTGCAGACTGAAACCACATGCCATCTCATTCAGAAGGGAAGAAGCACTCAAGTTCACGGCATTCACCTAACACAGTGGTCAGCAGCCATTTTAATTAAGAGACTCAAATATAAACAATGGGACGATGATTTAATATCTGACAACAATAAATGTTTGTTAATGTATCAAACCTATATCATAGCTATAGATCTTGACTCAATTAAGAGTGGCCCAACTGCAATTGCCCCTACTCACAAATATTACTATTTACGTTAGTTTTTCCCTCAAATGAAAGGATGATAAACTTTCTATCTACAAGTAAAATGAATCATTTTCTGCATTTCTGAAAAAAAAGATAACTTTCACTGCTTTCAAAGTTTGATAACTACAATTTTTTGGCATATTATGGAGTGATAACTGTATCTCAACACGTATATATATATATATATATATATATATATATATATATATATATATATATATATATATATATATATATATATATATATATATATATATATATATATATATATATATATATATATATATATATATATATATATATATATATATATATATATATATATATATATATATATATATATATATATATATATATATATATATATATATATATATATATATATATATATATATATATATATATATATATATATATACATACATACATATACATACATACATACATACATACATATATATATATATATATATATATATATAAAAAAAAAAAAAAAAAAAAAAAAAAAAAAAAAAAAAAAAAAAAAAAAAAAAAAAAATATATATATATATATATATATATATATATATATATATATATATATATATATATATATATATATATATATATATATATATATATATATATATATATATATATATATATATATATATATATATATATATATATATATATATTTGTTACTTTTCTACTTACTTTTAATTTCTCTCAACATGCTCCTTTTCCCCCAATAAAAATTTTCAGACTGAGGAGATTCACCGAATCACCATGGGTGGTTTTTGTTTTGAGTGGCTTTTGTTTTGACTCCAATAGATTCCCAATCATCACAAATCCAAGTGTCATTACAGCTTCATTTTTAGTTGGTAAGATTTGATACACAGAAAGATGATTTTGTTGACCTTTAGACGCCGGAAGTGAAGTGTCTGTTTATGAAAATAGGTGACTGCTTGTCGTCTCTTTAAGAGACAGACAAGCAAAAATTATAAATTGTCATATATTTACGATAATTTTTTCCCCTGATTTCATTGAAAATAAAAAAAAAGTTTTGTTTACTATAAATCATGACTTTTTACTAGTTTTTACTAGATTTCGGGAAATTTACTAGATCCTCTAAATTTACTAGATTTTTTTCTTACTAGATCTAGTAAAATCCTACTGACGGTGGCAACCCTGTTGACAATGTTACTCTTCTTGTTGTTCTGTCTTGCCTATGTGCAAACGACAGATGGGGCTACTCAACGAATTTATTGAGCAAATTAACATATACCTTACTCAAACCAATCATTAAAATTAGAGCTTAACATCAACTTAAAACAATAGCATTACAATAACCTATAATTTCAATTTTTATATTTTAATGTTCTATTGAGCAGATTACCCAATCGTAGTCAATCATCCCCGGGAATTCCCGCGGTAAAATAAAAAAAAAAATAAAAATTGAAAAAAAGTCCCGTCCCAAACAATGCCTATAAATCCCTCAAGTAGAAGTATTGTCAAAGTCCCAAAAGTTGGTTCTACAGACAGTCCAGCTAAGCAATTTCTTTTAGGAAATAAAAGACCTTATTATCCAAAATTTCTTCATGCTATATACTAAAAAATTTTGGGGTGTAAGTTACAACATGACAACACCAATTAAAATGTGATTTTGGGAAATGAGAAACACTTGCATTTGATAAAATTGAAGATTTGCTCGGGATGTTTCGCTATAAATGGGGTGATACTGAATAACCCCATCATTGAACCAAAATACCTATAGCAATAAATCAACAAATTAGTTTTTATGTCAATTCTGAATATTTGTTTGCAGTGAGTTTGATGCTGAAGATATTAGTCTATTACTACATAAGAAATTTCACATAATCAAGTTTTGTTAAATTATGGTAATAGGTGACAAATTTTCTGCTTAAAAGTATTTTGTTTATAAATAAAAGCTCTGTTTATACATAACTACTTTCCATTATTTTAGACAATGGTTAGGAAAATTAAACTTTCAGGAATAGATCTACAGAATGAAGAATTCTTGGGGAGAGTTCCAAACAGTCTCTAAAATCAATTAAAAATAGCAGTAAGAACTAAAAAAAAAGCCACTTGGTACCATAAAGGTACTATTTAGTACTATAAAGATCCTTTATAGTACTCTAAAGGCAAAAGCGTAGCTACAGAATTTTTATAGGGAGGGCAATATGCTGTGCTTTTAAAGTAGATGCTATTTAAGCAGTAATGAAGAAAAGTAACTATTTAACAAACACGTTACTTGGTGAATTTAAAAACCTTACACAATACATCATAAACAATAAATACAGATAAAACAGTAAAAAATGTACGCTCACACGCTTGGCTTTTACTAAAATTTACACAATTCTACTGCTGCAAACAATAGTGGTGTAACATGAATATGTATAAGGTTTGGCAACGTTCCAGATCATATACGATCTTTTTTTTTCATTCACGTTCGCGATTCATGACCTACTATATATCCCTTTTACTTTCGTCAACACCCACGCTCACCACTGCATTCTCAATCGCATTTATTTTTTACCAGACTTTATTTTAATAGTCCTGAGTATCGCGCTATTCATTTGCTCGTAATTTTGAATGGATTTTGACTCTCTAAGGTTTAATTTGTTGTACTAAACTTTCAAAATATGTGTTTGACTGAAATATTAATTGTGATTTATCGATAAAATGATTTTGTTATAGGATTGCCAATTTATGTTAATAAACAGTGTAGATATCAGTTTTTGACATACAGTCAAACAAATATCACAAGTAGCGCTATAGCGCTGTCAAAGTGAATGTGCACGATATGACGAAGCATGGCCCCATATAGTTTAATATTGTATAGTGACGTATACCCGATATTTAAATAGCGATCATATTTGAAATTTCAAAATATTTGAAAAAGCAAAGGTTAGAATTATTAACTTATCATTTAGGCATGGTTTGACAATGAATACCAAAAAAATCTGATTCATGGCGTGATTGCGGCAGAAATCTTAACTTAAATTCAAATTACCATTGATGCCAATTTGAATGGAAAATTGATTTCTAGAGTTTAGAAATTATCTCCCACTTTGTGCCCTTGTTTAAAAAAAGGAATTATGGAAAAGTTAAGCAAAAGTCCTTCTTTTGTAAATTGGGGGATTAGGGGTTCATTTCCAAAGGGGGGGGGGCGTTAACGTTAATAGCGTGTTTTTGTATATAAGTTACTTCACAAGCAAATCCTTGTTCTAATAGTGTTTCTCACCCCAGAGAATGGGTTGGTACCGCTTATACTTGCTCGCAAAATTTCTAAATTGTGAGAAAAATATTAATATTTTGTTTCAATACACTTTATTCTATTGTCATCAGACATTTCGTAAGCACGCTGATGCAGAGATAAATATCCCACAAGTAGCGCTGGTATTGTTTGAAATAAAACTAATTTCAGTCATAATTATTATCACGTTTATGTCTTTTTGGAGCTGTTTCGAATAAATATTTAAAAAGATAAAAATAGAGAGAAGGCAGAATAGTATCGTATATATAGGCAGTCCTAAATTTGTTGGTTAGCATGTGAATCCAAAACATATGGAATAGGACGTTATCAGCGCTTATTAGACTTTTTAATGACAGATAAGAGATCAGGACTATCAATTAAATACTAGAAATAAAAATTAAAATAATTAAATGATCTTGAAGCAGATTCCACTCTGCCAAAATCTAAGGCGAAACTACAACTGATTTGGGTTATCTAGTTGTAGTATGAGAATCACTATGAAAATCTCTAAGTTTTTTTTTTTTCAATGATTTCTTTTTCATTCACAAAATTGTTTTCACTGTATATCTAACTTTTTATTCTTCAATGATTCCATTTCTGTCCTATTTGCAAATGTAAAGGGCGCATTCATTTCCATCTTTGAAAGTTTTAAAAAACGGAACTCTTTTAAAATGAAAAATTTTAAAGTCTTAAACGATCTACATTTTTAAAGTTAATTAATAAATCATAGTTTTTTTTCAAATTATTTAG
>NC_142814.1:50316986-50328117 GCF_049724085.1 Artemia sp. Qi Xiang Cuo
CTAGTGCCTTCTTTAATAGTCAAAAGTGATTGAAGGGCAGCCACTCCTCCCACGGCCATCATTTCCCCAAGTACTTCCTGTTAATATTTCGAGATAGTTATTTTGTTTGACGTAGTTTAAAAGTCATAAATTATGTCTTTGAGGATGAGAACCCCCTCAGAGTCCTCAGGCAATGGTTGTAAGTATGCCCCGAGGGCATTTAAGGTTTTTAATAAAAACTTCGGAGAAACTTCGTGTAAAATTCGGAGGGGGCTCATGGGAATGCAGATTAGAAGTTGAAAGGCCATTTTTAATAGTCAAATTTATCAAAGGGCCTATATACCCTCCCCCCCATGCCATATTTTCCCCAATTGAATCCGATAGAAATTTTAAGAAAGCCATTTGTTCAAAAATAGTCCAAAAATCTCATAACACGGCCTTTGGGGTTGAGACAACCCCCCAAAGTATGGGGATGAGGGTTTTAAGTTATGCTCAAGTGGGATGAAAGGTTTTTATGAAGAGGGGGTCTTGTGAACTCTAGAGGAGACTCATTTAATTGGAAATGCACACTTCTAGTTCCATTTTAAAAGTCAGGCGTGATGGAGAGAAAATAGCCCCCCCCCTTCCCGTCTCCCTGATATCCTCTTTTCCCCAAACACATTCGATCGAATTTGTGAGACAGCCATTTTGTAGCCAATAGTCCAAAGAGAATATAACAATGTCTTCAGTAATCAAATATAAGAAATATTTAGGCGGACGTTGAACTAAATCAAAACAAACTATGAGCATGTGAACTTTCAAAAAGGTGACAAAGCAATATCTCAAGAACAATTTATATTTTTAAGTTTAATCTTTAAGAGCAAGTTGTGGGGGATTTTGAACTAGGCAGAAGGCACTATGTGTATACTTTTAGTACTACAACTACAGTTACTGTAACTAATGACGCTTAGAGTATTAAGGTGAATTTCCTAGGAAGTGTTTAGGGGACGTTCCAATTAAATGAAAAAACGGTATACATGCAAGCTTTCAAAAAGGCATAAAAGCAATATCACAGGCAGTACCACTCTATATTAGCTAGAAATATCATCGAAACATTTAAGGAATCACTTTCAATTCGAAATTAAATGTTATGCGATACTCTCTAACAGTAAACACAGATTGGAGGGCAATCAGCCCATCTCACAAGCTGAAACGGACCCAAAACCCATGTAGTAATAACTGTGTAGACGACTGGTTCTTTCAACATAGTGAAAGTGTCCAGAAACTATAACCTTAGGTAAGTTGGGTATGTCAACAATATCCACAATTATGCCAAATTATGGATTCTTATAGAAAAAATAACGGAAAGATATAAAATGTTTTTTTTTCTTGAAAATGACTTTGTCAATAAAAAACGAACAGAAATTCCACAAAACAAGCTTTTCCAAGAAAAATAAAGAGCTCCATTAAGCCAAAAATGGACAGAAATGAAGTTAAGTAATTATCCAAGCGTAACACTACTACAAATCCCTATCAATAAATAAATGAAACTAAAAATGAACAGAAATTAGAATAAATAGCGAGGTTAAATATCAGTATAGGTAAATTAAACTGACAATCCACGGTCGTTTTTTTATTTTTTTCAGCAAACCCTAAGTTATGTTCTGGTCTTGAGAAGGCATGAGGGCTGTCAGCCTTAGTAATGTTAATTTTTGTTCGTTTTGAGTTTGACTGAGCTGTCTATCATAATTTCGTATATTCATAAGGTTTAATTTGATTGTGGAGAATGATTTTAGGTTGTTTTACTTTTTGGATATTATTCAACTCTATTTCTTCCCATTTTTGGCTTACTAGAACTCTTTACTTTTCTTTTAAAACTTATTCTTTGTAAAGTTTTTGCACCTCAAAAAATTCTCTGGAGAACAATTTCCTTCAGTTAACCCCCCCCCCCCAAAAAAAAAAAATCCCCACATATGTAAAATTTAGTTACTAAAGCAAAAAAAAACCAAACAAACAAATGAAGAAAAAAAAGAGTTTGGGAATGACTACTTATATTCAGAGATATGAATAGAATATAAAATGTAGGATATCATATAGCATATATTTTTATTTTACAGATAAACAAGTTAGGTCCAAGACGTACGAGTAACTACTTACCATGGGCTTGGTCTGCTACCTGTATCTATAGTAAGGGAGCCGGCAGAACATTTTCCAGGGGGGGGGGGCAAACGCCAAATCGAAGGGGGAGGGGTGGGACCTGCACGTGAGGTACGGAATTTTTTTAGCTGAGATAAGTTTATTTAGATACAATTCTAGTAAAAAAATATCAAAAACAAAGAACAATTAAATTGAATGCAAAATGAATTTAAATACAATAAATTTTAAAGAGCAAGGAGTTCTGGAAAAGGAATCAATTATTTTAATCAATAATATATTTGCTATTAAAGTAGATGCTATTTAAGCAGTAGTGAAGAAAAGTAACAATTTAACAAACACATTACTTGTTGAATCCAGCAACCTTGCACAATACATTACAAACAATAAATTCACATGAAACAGTACTAGTAATAAGCGCACACCAGCGATTTTTGCTACCATCTAAACAAATGTACTGCTGCAAACTATAGTCGTATAACGTGAACAAGTTTATGGATTGGCAAAGGTAAATATTGTATATGCTTTGCTTTTTTACAGTTACGTTCATGAATAATGCTGCAGTATATACCCCCTACACGTCCCTCAACCCCCTCGCTCACCAAAGGATGCTCAATCTCATTACTTTTTTTTACCAAATTTTATTTTAATAATCCAGGGGATAGCACTATTCAGTTGCTTATAATTTATAATTTATTTTCAGTCTTTAAAATTTAAATTATTGCGTTAAACTTTCGAAGTATATGATTGACTGAGATATTATTTGTGATTGATCGATAAACTTATTTTGTTATAGGTTCACCAACTTAAGTTGGTAAATACCGTAGATATCAACGGGCCAGACAAAGTCAAAAGAAAATCAAAGGTCGTGATATGGGACTGTTTACTTGAATATACACGATATTACAAATCATGACCCATTATTTCGTAATATCTTATAGTGAAAAGTACATCATAATTAAATAGCAACCGTATTTGAAATTTAAAAAATATTTGAAAAAACAAACGTTAGAATTATTAACTTATCCACTGAGAGAGAGATTTATTCTAAACAAACAAACAATTTAATATAAGTTTAGCGGCCACCCCAAGAAGTAAAAAATTGTCCAAGGGGGTGGCAAAAATACACTAACATAACAAAACAATAAAAAAAAACGAAAAAAATAATAACCTATCTATATCACAGTCCCCAAACAGCACCACAAACCTTAAACCTTAAAATTTGCATTAAATTTTCTATCATATTCATAATCATCACCCCCAGGAGCCATAAAAATTTACCAATATCATTATTTAAAAAAAAAAAAAAAACACCTAGAATTCATACTTACTAAAAAGCATCCCTTTAATTACTATCTTAAACGAAGAAGTATCACCTATATTTTTTATATTTTGATCAAGATTGTTCCAACTTCTGATCCCCCTGTGAAGCAAAGAAAACAGCGATCGGGCCGAAACTACCAGTGGAATATTAATCTCTGCAGATGACCTAGTATCATAATCATGGACACAAGATCTCAGGTTAGCCAAGCTATCAAAACACGGGAGGTTTATACCCCTCTGAATCCTAAAAATTAATAGAAGTGTATACAACTCCCGTAATCCGGAAGCTGGCAGTATCTTTACACGCTCATACACGTTTCGTACCGAATCCCGGGGTTGTAGGCCATCTAACAGTCGAACAGCGTTGTTTTGTAGAACTCGTATTGGCCGAGCAATAGAAGGAAATGTTCCAAGCCAAACGCTACTACAATACAATATATATGGATGGATAAGGGAATAATAAAGAAGGCGCATAACAAAAGGAGGAAAAAAATGCTTAAGTTTTCACGTTATACCCAGGTTACAAAACACAGTTTTACAAACATAATGTACTACTGCTAACAACTCACCGCAGCACCAAGCCGCCTGAGGCCAACACAGCTACACACGATCCTCCTCCACCCCAATCTATTCAAAGCCTCCCTTTTTACACCCGCCCACGAAGTTCCCATTTCCTTTAAATCTTTCTTTATGACGTCCTCCCACCCCAGACGGGGAAGACCTGCTTTCCGTTTAGCCCTAGATGGTTGTCCAAAAAGAACAATCTTCGGCAATCTGTCATCCTTCATCCGCACAACGTGGCCTAACCACCTCAACCTTTCTTTCATTATAGCCCTAGAGAGCAGTATTGAACCACATTTTTCGTATAGCCTATTGTTTGAAATACGGTCAGTTTGCCAGGTACCCAGAAAAATCCTTAAGCAATTTCTCTGGAAAACATCTAGCAAATCTTCATCCGCTTTTCGGAGCGTCCTAGCTTCAGAGCCATATTTGACCACTGTCATCACTGTAGCTTCTAATATTCTAATCTTGGTTAGCAGACTTATCTTCCCATTCTTTCAGATTTTTTTAACTCTGAAAAAACACCCTGGGCCTTGGCTATTCTATTTTTAACATCTTCACTGCTCCCACCATCTTTACTAATAATACTACCAAGGTAAGTGAAGCTGCTCACCTGATCAATCTTTTCATTACCCAGCGTCACCTTTTCATCTTCACTTATTCCTAGCCTTAGTGACTTAGTCTTCCTAAAATTAATTTTCAATCCAATTCTAGCACCCTGAACTCGCAAAACCTCTAAAACTTCATTCATTTTGCTCATACTTTCATCTAAGATGCTTAAATGATTAGCATAATCCAAATACATGAAACTTTTTCCTCCCCATTTGATTCCGTGGCCTCCCATTGCCTTTCCTGTGCTTCTTAAAACAAAGTCCATCTGAATAATCCATGTAAAGGGGGATAGAACATAACCCTGCTTAACTCCTGATTTAATACAAAACCAACTGCTAACCTCGTTTCCTACCTTAACCGCAGCAACGTTATTCTCGCACATAGCACTAATCACTTTAATGTAGTTATCTGGTATACCATACAATGATAAAACCTTTACTAAAGCTCTTCTATCAACAGATTCGAACGCTTGCTCATAATCTATAATGCTGAGGACCAAAGATGTTTGCAAACTCAGGCACTTCTCAATTATTAGCCTAAGAGTGAAAATTTGGTCAACACATCCTCTACCTTTTCTAAAACCGCACTGCTCTTCTCTTAAAACTTTGTCTATGGCATCTCTCAGTCTAAAAAGTATCATATTACTAAGTAATTTACTACCTACAGAGACCAGACTAATGCCTCGATAATTACCACACTCACTTTTATCACCTTTCTTATAAAGTGGCTTAATTAAGGTTTTATTAAATTTCGTTAGGTACTTCCCCTTTTTCAAAAATCATATTTATAATCTTCAATAACTTATTTCTAACCTCAGAGCCACCATATTTAAGAAACTCATTTATCACCCTATCAGCGCCTGGAGCCTTATTATTCTTTAATCCTTTTAGTACTGTTGCTAATTCCTCCTCACAAAGCAAATCTTCCTTCACATTCAAAGTATCACAAACTTTTTCATTTTCCTCTATATTTTTTCCTGCAACTCTATCTCGGTTAAGCAAGTTTTCAAAATGTTCGGCCCAGCTCGCTTTAGTTTTTTCTTTGTCGCTAATTGCGACCCCATTCCTATCTTTAACTGGGCCAAGTCCGGACTGACTACTCCCTCTCAATTTGTTAACGTGCCAGTACAATATTTTACTATTATGCCGTCTAGCTGCATCTTCCAGATCCTCTACAATTTTATCCATGGCCTCCACTTCACACCTCCTTACTTCATATTTTAATGCTTTCTCCACTCTGTTTACATTTCTTTTGTTTTCATACCATCTATCACTCAGATAATTCTTGTACACGTCCTTTCTCCTTTCTATTAAACATAAAGCTTTTTCACTAATATTCATAGCTGCAGTTCTAGCTTTCTTCCCCAATACACCTTCAGCAATATCACAAATTATTTTTCTAAAATTATTCCAACCATTTCCACATTATCAAATTTTAAACTCTCAAGTTTAGTATTCAACTGTTTCTGGAAAGTTTCTCTCAAATTCTCCTCCTGGAGTCTACCAACATCATGACTTCCCGAGAGGTAGTTGCCCTTCCGATATTTCAGCTTTAAATTAACCCTTGACACTACTAGATGCTGATCTTTACTTTTAACATCAATAACGGCACTCCTATGTACCCTAGTATCTTGTATTGATCATGCCAGCCTTCGGTTTAATATAACATAATCACTAAGGTTTTCTGTCTTGGCATCACGTGAGTACAATATTAACTTATGGGTCATTTTATGACCAAACACCGTATTGGTTATAACTAGATTATTATACCTACAAAATTGCAAAAGTCTGTATCCATTACTGTTTTCTTTTCCTACACCAAATTTACCTAGGCTGGGATACCATCTATCCCTATTTCTACCATCCTGGGCATTAAAATCTCCAAGTAATAACATCATATTTCTACCTTGGACCTTGTCTATTTGCTCCTGTAACTGTAAGTAAAATTCATCTGAGTCCCTAGCATCTCTGTCAGTTGGTTCTACAGGGGCATATACTACTATAACTGATACCCTGAACTTTCTAGTCATAAAATGAGCAATTAGTATTCTATTATTAATACCTTCCCAGCTTAAAGAAGACTTAGCAGCTTCATTATTCATCATGAGCCCTACTCCCGGTCTATGTACCCCATCCTTCCTGCCTCAGTAAACAAATTCTATATCACCTAATTTCATGCTTCCTACCCCAGGGATATGAGTTTCTGAAACTCCGAATAATTCCAGTTAGAATCGTCTGATTTCGTCAGTCAAAATGTCGATATGATAGCCATTTTTTGATATGATAAAACGTCATCAATATAAACCCCCAGGTACTTATAAGAACACACCCGCTTTAAAGCTCCATACTGTGTTGCAATATCCTGAAACCATGGATAAAAATCTGGTGAACGGGAAAAAATAACAAAATTAGTCTTACCCAGATTAATCTTTAATCTATTTACCCTCAACCAGGAATATAACCTATCAATAGCATCTTTCATCGATGTCTTCAACTGTGTCATCAGCAAATAATGACACCGTCTCATTCCTGGGATTTTTGGTCATATCACTAACATTAAAACAACAACTTGGGATACAATTAGGCATATCATTAATATACAATAAAAAAAGAATCAGACCAAGAACTGACCCCTGTGGGACACCACTAGTCACTGGGCGGGGGCCTGATTGTATACAAGTCATCTCTACAAAGTGGTACCGGTTACTAAGGAAACTCCGTATAAAGTCAAGAGCTTTGCCTCGGATCCCATAGACCTCACATTTTTCCAGGAGTAGGCCATGGTCAACTGTATCAAAAGCCTTCTGTAGGTCTAGAAACACTGCACCAACCTTAAATCCTTCATCTAAAGACATTGCTTGACAAAGAAAACCAAAAATATCTGATTCATGGCATGATTGTGGCAGAAACCTTAATTTAACTGAAAATTTAACAGGGATGCTAATTTGAAGGGAAAATTGATTTCTAGAGTTTGGAAATTATCTCCCCGTTTGTGTCTTTGTCTAAATAAAAGGAATTAATGTAAAGTTAAGCAAAAATTTTTCTTTTGTAAATTGGGGGATTAGGGGGGTGTTAATTTCTAGAGAGGGGGGGGTCACACTGAATATCGTTGGTGCGAAGATAATTCACATCACAAGCAAATCTTGTTCTCCTAGTATTTCATGATAAAAATGATAACAAGAAAAACAGAGAGTGGGTAGGTACCGCTTATACTTGCTCGAAGAATTTCTAAATTGTGTGAAAAATATTAATATTTTGTTTCAATACATTATATTGTACTGTCAACAGAAGGTTCGTACAGCGTGATGATGTAGAGATAAATGTCCAACAAGTAGCGCTGTTGTTGCTTGCAACGAGTCTAATTCTAATTATAATTCTTAGCACGTTTATGTCATTTCTTTTTTTGGAGCTGGTTAGAAGAAATATTTAGAAAGATGAAAATAGCGAGAATTCAGAATTGTGTCGCATGTAGAGGAAAACCTAAATATGTTGGTTAGCATGTGAATGAAAAACATGGAATAGGACTTTATCAGCACTTATTAGGCATTTTAATGACAAATAAGAGAATCAGAGTTTCAATTGAATACTGAAAATAAAAATTAAAATAATTAAAGGATTCCTGGAGTGAATATCCCTCTACCCAAATCTATAGCCAAACTACAACTGATTTGACCTATCTAGCTATAGTACGAGTATCACTATAAAAAGCACTAAGTCTTATTTTCTTTTTCAATGATTTATTTTTCATTCACAAAATTGTATTCAGTGTAACTTTCTTATTCTTCAATAATTCTATTTCTGTCCAATTTGCAGATCTAAATAGTGTATCCATTTCTACATTTTAAAGTTATAAACATCGGGCCCGCTTGTACAATTATATATAAAAGTTTAATTGCTAACTAATTGATACAATTTACGAATAAAAAATAAACGATTTTGTACTTAAATATATTAAAAGTTTTAGTTGATGATAAAGATTAAAAATCGTTATATTTGTAAAAATATTAATGCTTAACATATTATGAAACGTAATGGGCACGTCTTTTTCTCTCTTTCCCTGTGTTAATAACAAGCATGGATTAATTAAAAAGAAATCACCTGCTCAAAGTAAAGAGCAAATTTGACACTTAAAACAAGCAGCAGTTTTAAAGCTACTAAATAAATTACAGTTTTTTTTTTCAAATTATGTGGAAGTGGGGTTGGGGGGGGACAGAGGTTGGGGGAGAGGGCAAACCTAGGTCTGGGAGGGGCAGTTCCCCCCCCCTGCTCCATAGCAAATAATCTCCTGGTCCCTAAATCCCCTCCTTCCCTTATATATAATGGATATTATTGCACATTACTGCATATTTTTGCTAACGTTTGATTCTATATTACTGTCATAACTGTCATAAGCATAACTATGTGCTTACCTAAAGACATTTCAGCTTTTATTCTTGTTGATTATACAACTCATTATTTATCTCCGTAATATATCAACATTTTGGCCACCGTATGACGTATGCACAGGTATATTAAAAACCTGTCTTTCTAGTTTGACGTAAATAGCAATTAACTCATCCATTTTAGGTATTCCAGTACTAATCTTGGCCGATAATTCGATTAATCGGTATATCGACATTTTTAATTTCGATATTCAATATATTGATATCGATACTTCGGATCAGTTTTTTGCTATCTCATGGATTTGCCGAAGTTCAGGAACGCAAATGGTAAATAAAGGTTATTTTGTATAATTTTTTTTTTCAAAATCCAAATAATATAAAATCAAACAATACAAATAAACTTCGATTGCATAAATTAATATAATAAAGACTCAGATTTAGAATTATTCCGGATCAGGAAGAGAAAAACAAACTGCTGGCAATTCAAAAATATGAACATGTCGTTTCCGATGTTCACTGGTTATCTAATCAGCCTTGGTAAATACTTTTTTAGAAGGGACTCAAGGTACACTGGTAGCGAACATAGACATGAATTTCATTGCAATTTCGTACAGATGTTTTTGGGACCATAGCACGATACTTCCACCACTTGAGTGGACATGTTTCTCTTGGAACTATTGGCTCCCTATTGAAAGCTTGCAGAGCCATGATATATTCGCCTCCTGTCGAAGCATATCCTGCATTGACTATAAGGACTTCATCGTGTGAACGGTGAACCCCACAAAATGGCTTGATTTTGATATAACTGCATCGCAGAGACAGTAGTGGTACTTGTATCTTCTGATCGAGATTCAGCAGCCAGCTAGCCCAAATCTATCTCGTTTTCAATTTTGTTCTCAACTTGTAAAACATCGTCAAGTGAATTATACATTTTCTTTAAACGCATGTCAAGATCCAATTGCAACTTGTGTCAATAGACAAAGTCTTATGAAAATCAACTGCATTTGTGTCAGAAAAAACTGTTTATGTTTATAAGACCCATCTGAGACTTAACAGAAATATAATTTAAGAAGTTGGTGTCTCAGAATATTCGACAAAGTCAGGACTTTCAAATTTGTGGGTAGCTTTTAGAAGAGAGCTCAATAGTTGACTCTTCAAAGTGTTTAAGCACCGTAATCACATTTGAAATAACACCCCAGTCACTATCAGTGAGTATGAGAGTAGAGTAAGAGGTTCCATTTCTACGACTTTATGTTCCTTTCTGTGTTATTCTGGACCTTGTATACACCTTTTCAAAGAGAGTGAGTATCCTCTCACATGGCCTTATACTTCTACGACTTTATGTTCCTTTCTGTGTTATTCTTGTCCATGTATACTCCGTTTCATAGAGAGTCGTTTCTGTGATATTCTGTACCTTGTATACGCCGTTTCAAAGAGATTCCCTTCCGTGCTATTCTGGACCTTGTATACGCCGTTTCAAAGAGAGTGAGTATCCTCTCACATGGCCTAATACTTCTATGGAAGTTATAGCAAATACCATGTTATTCTACAACGCCCCCGTACCAAACAGGTTTTTGATCTGGTTAAGTGGGTATAATCTGGTTTGGTTTGCTATTGCGAGAGGACTCAAGCGATTTCTTTCTTTGTCATGAGATTTACGTAATTAATTAAACCCGTATTATAAAACCAGCGTGTCTTGTTTCGTTGTAATGCAATTATTTTTTGTATACACAAAAAGTGGTAATTAGATATGCGAGCATTTGCAAAAAAGGGGTAATTAATGTTGAAAAGGGTAATTACTTCTTTAGTTTACGAGATTTGCGAATTTTTTGCGAAAAGATCTCAGTTACATACGGATTCGGTTACACGGGGATTAGTTAAATGAGGTCAAGTTGCATGGGGAGTTCAATAGCACGAGGGGTTCAGTTGCATGGAGGAGTTCAGAAGCTTGGGATTCAGTTACATGGGGTCGGTGGTCGTTATAATACACAAGTTCTATTTGAACAGTGTTGTGAGATCCCCTACCACACCCCCAAAGGACTCCGATCCCTCCCAACCCAACCCGTGGATTAGCGAAGTTACTCTGTGGTCGTTTCATCTTTGGTATTATTTGATTAATTGACTGTTTGATCAATGACAATA